>NW_024470624.1:8769282-8809282 GCF_017639515.1 Carcharodon carcharias
ACCTGCCCCCTCCCCCATCGCCGCCCCCTCCCCATCACCTGCCCCCTCCCCCATCACCTGCCCGCCCCCCCATCGCCCGTCCCCTCCCCCATCCCTGCGCCGGACCTTTCTCTTGGGGCACGGTTCAGGCGATGGTGTGGTGGTGTGGGGGGTGCGGTGGTGGAGAGACTTACCACAGCGTCCTCATGAGGGGCTTGATCACCCACCACCAGCATCACTGGGCACCTGGAGGTGAACACACACACACACAAAGATCGATCCGGTTATAGAGAGATTACACCAGCAGGTCAAGGGTCAGATGCCCCCCAACTACCACCACCACCCCTGCCACCGCCCCCCCCCCCCCCTCCCCCAGATGGACACGGGCACGATGTAGCGCAGCCGACCCACCCGACCGGTACCGTCTTCGGACCGTCGTTGGGGGGGGGGGGGGGGGGTGCGGTGAGGGAACCGAAGCCCCTGGTGGCAATGCACACGGACGTGGGAGGAGGGCGCACAAACCCCACGCAGAAAGACTATCCCCCGACCCCAACCCCCCTCTCCTCCCCCGAGGGCAGGATCAAACCCGGGGGTTACCCCGGGAGCCGTGAGGCACCGGCGTTAACCACACCCTCCTCCCCCTCCTCCCTCCTCTGGCAACGACGTGGTCGACTCTTAACCACCCCCCTGAAATGGCCCCCACTCTCCACACTCCCCCCCCCCCAACTTCAAACCACCCCCCACACTCCCTCTCCACCCTCTTCACACCCCCACACTCCCCCCCCAACCCCCCACACTCCCCTCCACACTCTCCCTCTCCACCCCCCCAACACTCCCCCCTCCAACCTCCCACCCTCTTCAAACCCCCCACACTCTCCCTCTCCGCCCCCCACACACTCTCCCTCTCCACCCCCCACACACTCTCCCTCTCCACCCCCCACACACTCTCCCTCTCCACCCCCCACACACTCTCCCTCTCCACCCCCCACACACTCTCCCTCTCCACCACCCCACACCGCCCCAACACTCCCCCCTCCAACCCCCCACACTCTCCCCCACCCTCTTCAAACCCCCCACACTCTCTGACTCCACCCCCCCACACTCCCCCCCGCCCCCCAACCCCCCATACTCCTACCGACCCTCTTCATACACCCCACACTCTCCTCCACCTACCCACACACCCCCTCCCCCCTCAACCCCCCCAAACCCCCGTCTACCCCCCTCAAGCATCCTACACCCCTCCACCCGCTCAACCCTCCACACCCCCTCATGTGCCCCCACCCCCCTCAAACCCCCACACCCCCTCCTACCCCCCTCAAGTGCCCCCATGCCCACTCACCCCCTCACACACAACCCCCCCACACACCCCCCTAACCCCCCCAAACCACACCCCCCCACCTCCCTCAAGTGCCCCCACACCCCCTCCTACCCCCTTCAAGCGCCCCCCACCCCCTCAACCCCCCCAACACCCTACTCCCCTCAAGCGCCCGCACACCCCCTCATACCCCCTCAAGCACCTACATGCCCCCTCCTAACCCCCTCAAGCACCTCCACACCCCTTCCTACACCCTTCAACCCGCTACACTGCCTCTTACCCCACTCAAGCACCCCCACACCCCTTCCTACCCCTTTCCATCCCAGACCTTCACACAACCCCTCACCAGTTGTACCAAACCAGCACAGAGGTTCAAGAAGGCAGCTCACCACCATCACCACAACCACCAAGACCACCACAACCACAACACAACCGCCACCACCACCACCACAACCACCACCACCACAACCACCACCACCACAACCAACACAACCACAACCAACACAACCACAACCACCACAACCACAACCAAGACCATCACAACCACAACACAACCACCACAACCACGACCACCACCACAACCATGACCACCACAACCACGACCACCACAACCACGACCACCACCACAACCACGACCACCACAACCACGACCACCACAACCACGACCACCACAACCACGACCACCACAACCACCACAACCACCACAACCACGACCACCACAACCACGACCACCACAACCACCACAACCACAACCACCACAGCCACCATCACCACAGCCACCAGCACAGCCACCAGCACAACCACCAGCACCACAACCACCAACACCACCACACCCACAACCACCCCCAACTCCTCGAGGAGGCAATTAAATGGTGGGGGCCAGGGCGGGGAGGGGGCAACAGATGCCAGGGCCTCACCAGCAGCACCCACGTCCCCACGAAAGAATAAGGGGGGAAGAGAGAAACATAAAACCACATGAAGCCTCTGACTCGTTTAGGACCCCGACTCCGGGGCCCATTGGAGATTCAGGTGGGGGGGGGGGGGCGAGAGAATAATAACAACCCCCAACCCTGCATCCCCCGCCCCCCCACCCCCAACGTTTTGACGGAGGGAGGTTGTGAAACAGTCGGAAGGTGCGCAGGGAGACGCACAGGCGAACTCGACGGAGAGACACGGGCGGACAGGCAAGGCCGGCGGGCACGGGCGCGCTGGGGGCAGGGAGAAAGATTTACAAAGCTGAGCGCCTCTGTCCTTACTTCAGAGTTCCCGCCCCAGCTCGGTCGATCTCCAGGTCCCGTCGGCTGTGGGGAGAGAAACGATGGGTTAACAACGCATGTTCTGTGCAGATGAAGCACCGGGATTTTATCTCCTGCGGGATGGAGTTGGAAAGCAGGGAAGTTATTTATTGCCCCACCACCGCCAACCGCACCCCCCCCCCCCCCAATTTCCCCCCTTGAGAAGGTGGCGATGGGTGAGCCACCTTCTCGAGCCGCTGCGGTCCCCTGTGGTGTAGGTACACCCACTGTGCTGTTAGGAAGGGAGTTCCCAGGATTTTGACCCGGCGACAGTGAAGGAACGGCTGATATATTCCCAAGTCGGGATGGCGAGCGGCTCGGAGGGGAACTTCCGGGTGGTGGTGTTCCCCGTGCGTCTGCTGCCCTCGTCCTTCTAGATGGTAGAGGTCGTGGGTTTGGAAGGTGCTGTCGAAGGAGCCTCGGTGAGTTGCTGCGGTGCATCTTGTAGATGGTACACACACTGCTGCTACTGTGCGTCGGTGGTGGAGGGAGTGAATGTTTGTGGATGGGGTGCCAATCGAGCGGGGGCTGATTTGTCCCGGACGGTGTCGAGCTTCTTGAGTGTCGTTGGAGCCGCCCTCACCCGGGCGAGTCGAATCTTGAGGGATAAAAATGGCACGGCCCATCTCGTTCGACACCCCCCTCTCCCCGCACCCCCCCCCCACCCCCCACCACCCCCCACCCCCATCATCCCATAAGCCAAGTGGTTGGCTGATAAGCCTCTCATCAATTCATCTACAGCCAACTCCAGGCAAGAGGCCAGGATTGCAAAGGTGTGTGTAATGGCGGCCTGGTGGTGATGTCACTGGACTAGTAATCCAGTAGGCCCCAGGCTAACCCTCTGGAGGGGACACGGGTTCAAATCCACCCCCCACGGCAGCCGGCGGGACTTATATCTTTGGGATTGACAGCTACTTAACAATGGTGACCCTAATTAACTATATCATCGATTATACTTTATTAAAAAAAAACCCATCTGGTTCACTCGTGTCCCCTTTTGGGGGGAAGGGGGAAATCTGCTGTCCTTTACCCCGGTGCGGCCTACACGTAACTCCTGACCACCCACCCCCTCTCTCCCCACCCCCCCCCCCCCCCCCCCCCGACACACACACACATACACAGCGATGTGGTTGACTCCTAACTGCCACCTCCCCACCACCCCCCCCCACTCTCCGAAATAGCCGAGCGAGCCCATTCGGCTCGAGGGGCAATCGGTGGTGGGGGTGGGGGAGTGGGGGGGGTGGGGATAACACCGAGGTGAGCGCCAACAGCGGCCGGTGAGGCCCATCAATCTGGCAGAAGGCGCCCGCCGGTGCCAGCCGCAAACTCGCTGGTCTTCCCGGCGCCAAGAGCTTTCCCCCGACCGAGCGCTGCAGGCCTGGGGCCTACGCGCCGAGGAGAGCCCGCTGAAGCTTGGGGGGTGGGGGGGGGGGGGTGCGGCCGCTGTGGAGGGCAAAGGTCAGCGCCTAAGGCCTTTCGGTCAGAGTAGGCCGAGGGGGCTGGAAACCACGTGGAACCACATCCCACCCCCACCGTCCACTCGAGCCGCATGCCCGACAGGGGGTGAATATCAAGGGCACTCTGGTTGTACTGAGGGCACCTCAGAGCGGGACTTGCCGCAGAGAGACACATTGAACTTCGCCGTCATTTCCCGTCACCTTCAGTTTGAAATCGCTTCGCAGTGTGCTTTTAGATACATATTTCTTTGTTCGTTCGTGGGGATGAGGGCCTCGCTGGGCCAGGCCAGCGTTTATCGCCCGTCCCTAATTGCCCTTGTCCAGAGAGGCATTTAAGCGTCAGCCACTTTGCTGTGGGTCTGGAGTGAATAAATATCTGAAATTGTAAGTCTAATGACCGCCATGAAACCAATGTCGAGTGTCGTAAAAACTCATTTTTGTTTTGGTCATTGGATGTGAGTGTCGCTGGCTGGGCCAGCGCTTATTGCCCCTCGTTCAGGGGGCATTTAAGGAGTCGACCACATCGCTGTGGGGTTCTGGAGTCAAGTGTAGGCCAGACTGGGTAAGGGCGGCAGATTTCCCACTTCCCCAAAAGGGGGCACTAGTGGATGTTGTAGGTAGGTGGTGATGTAGCGTGGTATCATCTCTGATCTAGTAACCCAGAGACCCCAGGGTGAATGCTCTTGAGGGACTCGGGTTCGAATCCCACCCACTGGCAGATGGTAGAATTTGAATTCAATTAAAAAAAAGCTGGAATTAAAAGTCTGAGGGCGATTACGAAACCATAGTCGATCGTCGTTTAAAAAAAAACCCCATCTGGTTCACTAATGTCCCCCCTTTAGGGAAGGGGAAATCTGCCGTCCTTACCCGGTCTGGCCTACACGTGACTCCAGACCCCCACAGCGGTGTGGTCGACTCTTTAAAAGCCCCCTGAATGAGGGGCAATAAGTGCTGGCCCAGCCAGCGACACCCACATCCAATGACCAAAACAAAAATGAGTTTTTACGACACTCGACATTGGTTTCATTAGACTTACAATTTCAGATATTTGTTCAATTCAAGTTCCACCGTCTGCCGTGGTTGGGATTTGAACCGGGGTCCCCCAGGACGTTACCCTGTGGGTCTCTGGATCTATCGTCCAGCGACAATACCAATAAGCCACCGTCTCCCCCTGTATCTTACGAATCATTATATCTTGCGTGTATTTGTGAGAAAAAGGAATTAAGGATGGGCAACAAATGCTGGCCTTGCCCTACATGCCCCCTCCCCCCCACAAATCCCACCACCACCCCCCCCACACTCCCCCCAACTTTCTGCGGCTCACCTGTTGTAGCTGTTCCAGTACAGCTCGATGTTGCTCAGGATGTTGCCTTCTGTCATGTGCTGCCTGTAGATGCCGATCAGCTCCGAGTTGTTTGAGAGTTCCTCCTGCGTTCCAGGCAAACGGAATGGGAAGGGAAGGGGGTTAAGTTGGCTTTCCCGCAACCGGCACTTGGCAGAGGCGGCGCGCCACAAGAAGAGGCGCGAAACAGACACGGCGCCACGAGCTGTTCCCGCCGTCTCTGCACTGCCTCCTGTATGGTTTCAGGCCTCGCCATTTTAAGGAAGGACGTAGACCCGTTCAGGGAGCCGCTCGGAGGAGGGTTCGTTCGGCCGATTCCCGGGGTGAACGGTGGGGGGGTTTGTCTCATGGGGAAAGGTTGAGCAGGTCGGGGCCGGTACCCATTGGGGTTTAGAAGAACGAGAGGGGATCCTATTGAGACAGATAAGATCCTGAGGCGGGGGGGGAGAGGGGGTTTGACAGGGTGGATGCTGAGAGGATGTTTCCCCCCTTGTTGGGGTGGGAGGGAATCTAGAACGAGGGGGGGGGCACAGTTTAAAAATAAGGTGGGGGTGGGTCTCCTGTTGAAGAGGGAGACGAGGAGGAATTTCTTCTCTCATGGAGGGGGGTGGGGGGGCCAGTCTGTGGGATTCTCTCTCCCTTCCCCCCCACCCTCAGAGAGCGGCGGAGGCCGGGTCACTGAATATATCCGAGGCTGAGTTAGACAGAGTTTCGATCGACGAGGGAGTCGAGGGTGAGGGAGGGAGGAGAGGAAGGGTGGGTGAGGGACAGGCAGGAAAGTGAGAGTCGAGGCCACAGTCAGATCATCCACGGTCTTATCGAATGACGGAGCAGGCTCGAGGGGCCGAATGGCCTCCTCCTGCTCCTGTTCTTTGTGGCCTGATGAGGAAGAGGAGGAGGCAGTTCAGCTGCGTGAGCCTTTCCTGCCATCCAATGAGATCGGGGCCGATGTGTGATCCAGCTGCATAAACCCGCACTTGCCCTCTTTAGCAGAGAAACAAGGGGAGAGTCTGCGAATCAGAGAGCAGTCCGGACCTGGAGCTTGCTTACCATGTGGAGTGTTTAAGGCAAACGCATGAGACGCTTGCATTATGGAAACGAGATGAGGTTGTGAGAGGAAAAGGGGCTGGAAAATTCAGATTATCATTCGGGCTGGCAGTGTGGCTCACTTACACGTGCTAGAAGCTACGTCTATTCACGCACCAGGCAACTGCCCTTTGCAAAAAGAAAGAGCACGTCCACCCATTGTGCCTTTTTCAACGAAACCACAGCAGGGGAGACAGCCATTCCCTGGTTCATTCCCCACGACAGTGCCCCGACCAATAGGAGTCAACCTGTCTAATCTGAGTTTGAACAAAAGCTTGGCAGTTAACTGTTCCCTGGCGCATCTTCCGCGACAATGCCTCTGCCAAAAAGAGTCCTCTTGCCGACCAATCGGCACCCTTTCATCGGGCAGTATAGATTGTTGTTCTCTTCTGAAATTTGGTATTCTTGTGAATCTGTCCTGATGAGTGCAAGACAAAAAGCTTGGACAGCTTGTCTCTTTTTTCTTGAGCAATGCTCAATTTCTGTAGCGCCAAAAAACTACCTGAATAGAAAAATAGGCTAAAAGGAGGGAGATGGAAGGGGAGGAGATTCTCGTGGCATGCAGACGTCAGTACAGAACAGACGGATCGAATGGACCGTTTCTGGTGCTGTGTACTCTCTGTAACTCTATCACATCTGTATAGAGGTGCTAATCGAAAAATTCATGCAGGTACAACGGGCACTAGACTGGCCGACTCACCTGGCTGAACAGGTGAGCAAGGATCACATCGCTGAGCGAGCTGGTCAGACCGGTGATCTGAACAAGGGAGAGACACAAGAAATTAAACTCAATCAGACTCCGGCCTGTCATTCACTCCCGGGTATCTGTTATTCTATATACAAACCACCCGAACCCCTCGATTAGATTCCAGTCTGTAACTCACTCCCGGGTATCTGTTATTCTATATATAAACCACCCGAACCCCTTGATTAGATTCCAGTCTGTAACTCACTCCCGGGTATCTGTTATTCTATATGTAAACCTCCCGAACCGCTCGATTAGATTCCAGTCTGTAACTCACTCCCGGGCATCTGTTATTCTATATGTAAACCACCCGAACCCCTCGATTAGATTCCAGTCTGTAACTCACCCCTGGGTATCTGTTATTCTATATATAAACCACCCGAACCCCTCGATTAGATTCCAGTCTGTAACCCACCCCTGGGTATCTGTTATTGTATATATAAACCACCCGAACCCCTCGATTAGATTCCAGTCTGTAACTCACTCCCGGGTATCTGTTATTCTATATATAAACCTCCCGAACCCCTCGATTAGATTCCAGTCTGTAACTCACTCCCGGGTATCTGTTATTCTATATATAAACCTCCCGAACCCCTCGATTAGATTCCAGTCTGTAACTCACTCCCGGGTATCTGTTATTCTATATATAAACCACCCGAACCCCTTGATTAGATTCCAGTCTGTAACTCACTCCCGGGTATCTGCTATTCTATATATAAACCACCCAAACCCCTCGATTAGATTCCAGTCTGTAACTCACTCCCGGGTATCTGTTATTCTATATATAAACCTCCCGAACCCCTCGATTAGATTCCAGTCTGTAACTCACTCCCGGGTATCTGTTATTCTATATATAAACCACCCAAAGCTCTCGATTAGATTCCAGTCTGTAACTCACTCCCGGGTATCTGTTATTCTATATATAAACCACCCGAACCCCTTGATTAGATTCCAGTCTGTCACTCACCCCTGGGTATCTGTTATTTTATAAATAAACCACCCGAAACCCTCGATTAGATTCCAGCCTGTAACTCACTCCCGGGTATCTGTTATTCTATATATAAACCACCCGAACCCCTCGATTAGATTCAGTCTGTAACTCACTCTCGGGTATCTGTTATTCTATATATAAACCACCTAAACCTCTCGATTAGATTCCAGTCTGTAACGCACTCCCGGGTATCTGTTATTCTATATATAAACCACCCGAACCCCTCGATTAGATTCCAGTCTGTAACTCACCCCTGGGTATCTGATATTCTATATATAAACCACCCGAACCCCTCGATTAGATTCCAGTCTGTAACTCACCCCTGGGTATCTGTTATTCTATATATAAACCACCCGAACCCCTCGATTAGATTCCAGTCTGTAACTCACTCCCGGGTATCTGTTATTCTATATATAAACCACCCGAACCCCTTGATTAGATTCCAGTCTGTAACTCACTCCCGGGTATCTGTTATTCTATATGTAAACCTCCCGAACCGCTCGATTAGATTCCAGTCTGTAACTCACTCCCGGGCATCTGTTATTCTATATGTAAACCACCCGAACCCCTCGATTAGATTCCAGTCTGTCACTCACCCCTGGGTATCTGTTATTTTATATATAAACCACCCGAACCCCTCGATTAGATTCCAGCCTGTAACTCACTCCCGGGTCTCTGTTATTCTATATGTTAACCACCCGAACCCCTCGATTAGATTCCAGTCTGTAACTCACTCCCGGGTATCTGTTATTCTATATATAAACCACCTAAACCTCTCGATTAGATTCCAGTCTGTAACTCACTCCCGGGTATCTGTTATTCTATATATAAACCATCCGAACCCCTCGATTAGATTCCAGTCTTTAACTCACTTCTGGGTTTTTGATATTCTATATATAAATACCCCGAACCCCTCGATTAGATTCCAGTCTGTAACTCACTCAGGGGTATCTGTTATTCTATATATAAACCACCCGAACCCCTTGATTAGATTCCAGTCTGTAACTCACTCCCGGGTATCTGTTATTCTATATGTAAACCTCCCGAACCGCTCGATTAGATTCCAGTCTGTAACTCACTCCCGGGCATCTGTTATTCTATATGTAAACCACCCGAACCCCTCGATTAGATTCCAGTCTGTAACTCACCCCTGGGTATCTGTTATTCTATATAAAAACCACCCGAACCCCTCGATTAGATTCCAGTCTGTAACACACCCCTGGGTATCTGTTATTCTATATATAAACCACCCGAACCCCTCGATTAGATTCCAGTCTGTAACTCACTCCCGGGTATCTGTTATTCTATATATAAACCTCCCGAACCCCTCGATTAGATTCCAGTCTGTAACTCAGTCCCGGGTATCTGTTATTCTATATGTAAACCTCCCGAACCCCTCGATTAGTTTCCAGTCTGTAACTCACTCTCGGGTATCTGTTATTCTATATATAAACCACCCAAACCTCTCGATTAGATTCCAGTCTGTAACTCACTCCCGGGTATCTGTTATTCTATATATAAACCACCCGAACCCCTCGATTAGATTCCAGTCTGTAACTCACCCCTGGGTATCTGTTATTCTATATATAAACCACCCGAACCCCTCGATTAGATTCCAGTCTGTAACTCACTCCCGGGTATCTGTTATTCTAGATATAAACCTCCCGAACCCCTCGATTAGATTCCAGTCTGTAACTCACTCCCGGGTATCTGTTATTCTATATATAAACCACCCGAACCCCTTGATTAGATTCCAGTCTGTAACTCACTCCCGGGTATCTGCTATTCTATATATAAACCACCCAAACCCCTTGATTAGATTCCAGTCTGTAACTCACTCCCGGGTATCTGTTATTCTATATATAAACCTCCCGAACCCCTCGATTAGATTCCAGTCTGTAACTCACTCCCGGGTATCTGTTATTCTATGTATAAACCACCCAAAGCTCTCGATTAGATTCCAGTCTGTAACTCACTCCCGGGTATCTGTTATTCTATATATAAACCTCCCGAACCCCTCGATTAGATTCCAGTCTGTAACTCAGTCCCGGGTATCTGTTATTCTATATGTAAACCTCCCGAACCCCTCGATTAGTTTCCAGTCTGTAACTCACTCTCGGGTATCTGTTATTCTATATATAAACCACCCAAACCTCTCGATTAGATTCCAGTCTGTAACTCACTCCCGGGTATCTGTTATTCTATATATAAACCACCCGAACCCCTCGATTAGATTCCAGTCTGTAACTCACCCCTGGGTATCTGTTATTCTATATATAAACCACCCGAACCCCTCGATTAGATTCCAGTCTGTAACTCACTCCCGGGTATCTGTTATTCTATATATAAACCTCCCGAACCCCTCGATTAGATTCCAGTCTGTAACTCACTCCCGGGTATCTGTTATTCTATATATAAACCACCCGAACCCCTTGATTAGATTCCAGTCTGTAACTCACTCCCGGGTATCTGCTATTCTATATATAAACCACCCAAACCCCTCGATTAGATTCCAGTCTGTAACTCACTCCCGGGTATCTGTTATTCTATATATAAACCTCCCGAACCCCTCGATTAGATTCCAGTCTGTAACTCACTCCCGGGTATCTGTTATTCTATATATAAACCACCCAAAGCTCTCGATTAGATTCCAGTCTGTAACTCACTCCCGGGTATCTGTTATTCTATATATAAACCACCCGAACCCCTTGATTAGATTCCAGTCTGTCACTCACCCCTGGGTATCTGTTATTTTATAAACAAACCACCCGAAACCCTCGATTAGATTCCAGCCTGTAACTCACTCCCGGGTATCTGTTATTGTATATATAAACCACCCGAACCCCTCGATTAGATTCCAGTCTGTAACTCACCCCTGGGTATCTGTTATTCTATATATAAACCAACCGAACCCCTCGATTAGATTCCAGTCTGTAACTCACTCCCGGGTATCTGTTATTCTATATATAAACCTCCCGAACCCCTCGATTAGATTCCAGTCTGTAACTCACTCCCGGGTATCTGTTATTCTATATATAAACCACCCGAACCCCTCGATTAGATTCCAGTCTGTAACTCACCCCTGGGTATCTGTTATTCTATATATAAACCACCCGAACCCCTCGATTAGATTCCAGTCTGTAACTCACTCCCGGGTATCTGTTATTCTAGATATAAACCCTCCCGAACCCCTCGATTAGATTCCAGTCTGTAACTCACTCCCGGGTATCTGTTATTCTATATATAAACCACCCGAACCCCTTGATTAGATTCCAGTCTGTAACTCACTCCCGGGTATCTGCTATTCTATATATAAACCACCCAAACCCCTCGATTAGATTCCAGTCTGTAACACACTCCCGGGTATCTGTTATTCTATATATAAACCTCCCGAACCCCTCGATTAGATTCCAGTCTGTAACTCACTCCCGGGTATCTGTTATTCTATATATAAACCACCCAAAGCTCTCGATTAGATTCCAGTCTGTAACTCACTCCCGGGTATCTGTTATTCTATATATAAACCACCCGAACCCCTTGATTAGATTCCAGTCTGTAACTCACTCCCGGGTATCTGTTATTCTATATGTAAACCACCCGAACCCCTCGATTAGATTCCAGCCTGTAACTCACTCCCGGGTATCTGTTATTCTATATATAAACCACCCGAACCCCTCGATTAGATTCCAGTCTGTAACTCACTCTCGGGTATCTGTTATTCTATATACAAACCACCCGAACCCCTCGATTAGATTCCAGTCTGTAACTCACTCCCGGGTATCTGTTATTCTATATATAAACCACCCGAACCCCTTGATTAGATTCCAGTCTGTAACTCACTCCCGGGTATCTGTTATTCTATATGTAAACCTCCCGAACCGCTCGATTAGATTCCAGTCTGTAACTCACTCCCGGGCATCTGTTATTCTATATGTAAACCACCCGAACCCCTCGATTAGATTCCAGTCTGTAACTCACCCCTGGGTATCTGTTATTCTATATATAAACCACCCGAACCCCTCGATTAGATTCCAGTCTGTAACTCACCCCTGGGTATCTGTTATTGTATATATAAACCACCCGAACCCCTCGATTAGATTCCAGTCTGTAACTCACTCCCGGGTATCTGTTATTCTATATATAAACCTCCCGAACCCCTCGATTAGATTCCAGTCTGTAACTCAGTCCCGGGTATCTGTTATTCTATATGTAAACCTCCCGAACCCCTCGATTAGTTTCCAGTCTGTAACTCACTCTCGGGTATCTGTTATTCTATATATAAACCACCCAAACCTCTCGATTAGATTCCAGTCTGTAACTCACTCCCGGGTATCTGTTATCCTATATATAAACCACCCGAACCCCTCGATTAGATTCCAGTCTGTAACTCACCCCTGGGTATCTGTTATTCTATATATAAACCACCCGAACCCCTCGATTAGATTCCAGTCTGTAACTCACTCCCGGGTATCTGTTATTCTATATATAAACCTCCCGAACCCCTCGATTAGATTCCAGTCTGTAACTCACTCCCGGGTATATGTTATTCTATATATAAACCACCCGAACCCCTTGATTAGATTCCAGTCTGTAACTCACTCCCGGGTATCTGCTATTCTATATATAAACCACCCAAACCCCTCGATTAGATTCCAGTCTGTAACTCACTCCCGGGTATCTGTTATTCTATATATAAACCTCCCGAACCCCTCGATTAGATTCCAGTCTGTAACTTACTCCCGGGTATCTGTTATTCTATATATAAACCACCCAAAGCTCTCGATTAGATTCCAGTCTGTAACTCACTCCCGGTATCTGTTATTCTATATATAAACCACCCGAACCCCTTGATTAGATTCCAGTCTGTCACTCACCCCTGGGTATCTGTTATTTTATAAATAAACCACCCGAAACCCTCGATTAGATTCCAGCCTGTAACTCACTCCCGGGTATCTGTTATTCTATATATAAACCACCCGAACCCCTCGATTAGATTCCAGTCTGTAACTCACTCTCGGGTATCTGTTATTCTATATATAAACCACCTAAACCTCTCGATTAGATTCCAGTCTGTAACGCACTCCCGGGTATCTGTTATTCTATATATAAACCACCCGAACCCCTCGATTAGATTACAGTCTGTAACTCAATCCCGGTTATTTGTTATTCTATATATAAAACATCCCGAACCCCTCTATTAGATTCCAGTCTGTAACTCACCCCTGGGTATCTGTTATTCTATATATAAACCACCCCGAACCCCTCGATTAGATTCCAGTCTGTAACTCACTCCCGGGTATCTGTTATTCTATATATAAACCACCCGAACCCCTTGATTAGATTCCAGTCTGTAACTCACTCCCAGGTATATGTTATTCTATATGTAAACCTCCCGAACCGCTCGATTAGATTCCAGTCTGTAACTCACTCCCGGGCATCTGTTATTCTATATGTAAACCACCCGAACCCCTCGATTAGATTCCAGTCTGTCACTCACCCCTGGGTATCTGTTATTTTATATATAAACCACCCGAACCCCTCGATTAGATTCCAGTCTGTAACTCACACACCGGCAACTGTTATTCTATATGTTAACCACCCCGAAACTCTCCATTAGATGCCAGTCTGTAACTCACTACCGGGTATCTGTTATTCTATATATAAACCACCTAAACCTCTCGATTAGATTCCAGTCTGTAACTCACTCCCGGGTATCTGTTATTCTATATATAAACCATCCGAACCCCTCGATTAGATTCCAGTCTGTAACTCACCCCTGGGTATCTGTTATTCTATATATAAACCACCCGAACCCCTCGATTAGATTCCAGTCTGTAACTCACTCAGGGGTATCTGTTATTCTATATATAAACCACCCGAACCCCTTGATTAGATTCCAGTCTGTAACTCACTCCCGGGTATCTGTTATTCTATATGTAAACCTCCCGAACCGCTCGATTAGATTCCAGTCTGTAACTCACTCCCGGGCATCTGTTATTCTATATGTAAACCACCCGAACCCCTCGATTAGATTCCAGTCTGTAACTCACCCCTGGGTATCTGTTATTCTATATATAAACCACCCGAACCCCTCGATTAGATTCCAGTCTGTAACTCACTCCCGGGTATCTGTTATTCTATATATAAACCACCCGAACCCCTCGATTAGATTCCAGTCTGTAACTCACTCCGGGTATCTGTTATTCTATATATAAACCACCCGAACCCCTCGATTAGATTCCAGTCTGTAACTCACTCCCGGGTATCTGTTATTCTATATATAAACCACCCAAACCCCTCGATTAGATTCCAGTCTGTAACTCACTCCCGGGTATCTGTTATTCTATATATAAACCACCCGAACCCCTCGATTAGATTCCAGTCTGTAACTCACTCCCGGGTATCTGTTATTCTATATATAAACCACCCGAACCCCTCGATTAGATTCCAGTCTGTAACTCACTCCCGGGTATCTGCTTTTCTATATATAAACCCCACCCAACCCCTCGATTAGATTCTAGTCTGTAACTCACTCCCGGGTATCTGTTATTCTATATATAAAGCCACCCGAACCCCTCGATTAGAATCCAGCCTGTAACTCACTCCCGGGTAACTGATATTCTATATATAAACCACCCCAAACCCCGCGATTAGATTCCAGTCTTTAACTCACTCCCGGGTATCTGTTATTCTATCAATAAACATCCCCGATTCCCTCGATTAGATTCCAGTCTGTAACTCACTCCCGGGTATCTGTTATTCTATATATAAACCACCCGAACCCCTCGATTAGATTCCAGTCTGTAACTCACTCCCGGGTATCTGTTATTCTATATATAAACCACCCGAACCCCTCGATTAGATTCCAGTCTGTAACTCACTCCCGGGTATCTGTTATTCTATATATAAACCACCCGAACCCCTCGATTAGATTCCAGTCTGTAACTCACTCCCGGGTATCTGTTATTCTATATATAAACCACCCGAACCCCTCGATTAGATTCCAGTCTGTAACTCACTCCCGGGTATCTGTTATTCTATATATAAACCACCCAAACCCTCGATTAGATTCCAGTCTGTAACTCACTCCCGGGTATCTGTTATTCTATATATAAACCACCCGAAC
The DNA here is from genome assembly GCF_017639515.1 of Carcharodon carcharias. Classification (NCBI taxonomy): domain Eukaryota; kingdom Metazoa; phylum Chordata; class Chondrichthyes; order Lamniformes; family Lamnidae; genus Carcharodon; species Carcharodon carcharias. Next base: position 8,784,619 of record NW_024470624.1, read on the forward strand.
CCCTCGATTAGATTCCAGTCTGTAACTCACTCCTGGGTATTTGTTATTCTCGATATAAACCATCCCAAACCCCTCGATTAGATTCCAGTCTGTAACTCACTCCCGGGTATCTGTTATTCTATATATAAACCACCCGAACCCCTCGATTCTATTCCAGTCTGTTACTCACTCCTGGGTATCTGTTTTCTATATATAAACCACCCAAATGCTCGATTCGATTCCAGTCTGTAACTCACTCCCGGGTATCTGTTATTCTATATATAAACCACCCGAACCCCTCGATTAGATTCCAGTCTGTAACTCACCCGGGTATCTGTTATTCTATATATAAACCACCCGAACCCCTCGATTAGATTCCAGTCTGTAACTCACTCCCGGGTATCTGTTATTCTATATATAAACCACCCGAACCCCTCGATTAGATTCCAGTCTGTAACTCACTCCCGGGTATCTGTTATTCTATATATAAACCACCCGAACCCCTCGATTAGATTCCAGTCTGTAACTCACTCCCGGGTATCTGTTATTCTATATATAAACCACCCGAACCCCTCGATTAGATTCCAGTCTGTAACTCACTCCCGGGTATCTGTTATTCTATATATAAACCACCCGAACCCCTCGATTAGATTCCAGTCTGTAACTCACTCCCGGGTATCTGTTATTCTATATATAAACCACCCGAACCCCTCGATTAGATTCCAGTCTGTAACTCACTCCCGGGTATCTGTTATTCTATATATAAACCACCCGAACCCCTCGATTAGATTCCAGTCTGTAACTCACTCCCGGGTATCTGTTATTCTATATATAAACCACCCGAACCCCTCGATTAGATTCCAGTCTGTAACTCACTCCCGGGTATCTGTTATTCTATATATAAACCACCCGAACCCCTCGATTAGATTCCAGCCTGTAACTAACTCCCGGGTATCTGTTATTCTATATATAAACCCCCCGAACTCCTCAATTAGATTCCAGTCTGTAACTCACTCCCGGGTATCTGTTATTCTATATATAAACCACCCGAACCCCGTGATGAGACTCCAGTCTGTAACTCACTCCCGAGTATCTGTTATTCTACATATAAACCCCTGAACCCCTCGATCAGATTCCAGTCTGTAACTCACTCCCGGGTATCTGTTATTCTATATATAAACCCCGCACCGAACCCCTCGATTAGATTCCAGCCTGTAACTCACTCCCAGATATCTGTTATTCTGTATATAAACCACCCGAACCCCTCGATTAGATTCCAGTCTGTAACTCACTCCCGGGTATCTGTTATTCTATATATAAACCACCCGAACCCCTCGATTAGATTCCAGTCTGTAACTCACTCCCGGGTATCTGTTATTCTATATATAAACCACCCGAACCCCTCGATTAGATTCCAGTCTGTAACTCACTCCCGGGTATCTGTTATTCTATATATAAACCACCCGAACCCCTCGATTAGATTCCAGTCTGTAACTCACTCCCGGGTATCTGTTATTCTATATATAAACCACCCGAACCCCTCGATTAGATTCCAGTCTGTAACTCACTCCCGGGTATCTGTTATTCTATATATAAACCACCCAAACCCCTCGATTAGATTCCAGTCTGTAACTCACTCCCGGGTATCTGTTATTCTATATATAAACCACCCGAACCCCTCGATTAGATTCCAGTCTGTAACTCACTCCCGGGTATCTGTTATTCTATATATAAACCACCCGAACCCCTCGATTAGATTCCAGTCTGTAACTCACTCCCGGGTATCTGTTATTCTATATATAAACCACCCGAACCCCTCGATTAGATTCCAGTCTGTAACTCACTCCGGGTATCTGTTATTCTATATATAAACCACCCGAACCCCTCGATTAGATTCCAGTCTGTAACTCACTCCCGGGTATCTGTTATTCTATATATAAACCACCCGAACCCCTCGATTAGATTCCAGTCTGTAACTCACTCCCGGGTATCTGTTATTCTATATATAAACCACCCGAACCCCTCGATTAGATTCCAGTCTGTAACTCACTCCCGGGTATCTGTTATTCTATATATAAACCACCCGAACCCCTCGATTAGATTCCAGTCTGTAACTCACTCCCGGGTATCTGTTATTCTATATATAAACCACCCGAACCCCTCGATTAGATTCCAGTCTGTAACTCACTCCCGGGTATCTGTTATTCTATATATAAACCACCCGAACCCCTCGATTAGATTCCAGTCTGTAACTCACTCCCGGGTATCTGTTATTCTATATATAAACCACCCGAACCCCTCGATTAGATTCCAGTCTGTAACTCACTCCCGGGTATCTGTTATTCTATATATAAACCACCGAACCCCTCGATTAGATTCCAGTCTGTAACTCACTCCCGGGTATCTGTTATTCTATATATAAACCACCCGAACCCCTCGATTAGATTCCAGTCTGTAACTCACTCCCGGGTATCTGTTATTCTATATATAAACCACCCGAACCCCTCGATTAGATTCCAGTCTGTAACTCACTCCCGGGTATCTGTTATTCTATATATAAACCACCCGAACCCCTCGATTAGATTCCAGTCTGTAACTCACTCCCGGGTATCTGTTATTCTATATATAAACCACCCGAACCCCTCGATTAGATTCCAGTCTGTAACTCACTCCCGGGTATCTGTTATTCTATATATAAACCCCCCGAACCCCTCGATTAGATTCCAGTCTGTAACTCACACCCAGGTGTCTGTTATTCTATGTATAAACCACCCTGATCCCCGTGATTAGATTCCAGTCTTTAACTCACCCCGGGTATCTGTTATTCTATATATAAACCCCCCGATACCCTCGATTAGATTCCAGTCTGTAACTCACTCCCGGGTATCTGTTATTCTAAATATAAAACACCCTTGATCCCCTCGATTAGATTCCAGTCTGTAACTCACCCCCGGGTATCTGTTATTCTATTTATAAACCACCCGAACCCCTCGATTAGATTCCAGTCTGTAACTCACTCCCGGGTATCTGTTATTCTATATATAAACCACCCGAACCCCTCGATTAGATTCCAGTCTGTAACTCACTCCCGGGTATCTGTTATTCTATATATAAACCACCCGAACCCCTCGATTAGATTCCAGTCTGTAACTCACTCCCGGGTATCTGTTATTCTATATATAAACCACCCGAACCCCTCGATTAGATTCCAGTCTGTAACTCACTCCCGGGTATCTGTTATTCTATATATAAACCACCCGAACCCCTCGATTAGATTCCAGTCTGTAACTCACTCCCGGGTATCTGTTATTCTATATATAAACCACCCGAACCCCTCGATTAGATTCCAGTCTGTAACTCACTCCCTGGGTATCTGTTATTCTATATATAAACCACCCGAACCCCTCGATTAGATTCCAGTCTGTAACTCACTCCCGGGTATCTGTTATTCTATATATAAACCACCCGAACCCCTCGATTAGATTCCAGTCTGTAACTCACTCCCGGGGTATCTGTTATTCTATATATAAACCACCCGAACCCCTTCGATTAGATTCCAGTCTGTAACTCACTCCCGGGTATCTGTTATTCTATATGTAAACCACCCGAACCCGCTCGATTAGATTCCAGTCTGTAACTCACTCCCGGGTATCTGTTATTCTATATGTAAACCAACCGAACCCCTCGATTAGATTCCAGTCTGTAACTCACCCCTGGGTATCTGTTATTCTATATATAAACCACCCGAACCCCTCGATTAGATTCCAGCGTGTAACTCACTCCCGGGTATCTGTTATTCTATATATAAACCTCCCGAACCCCTCGATTAGATTCCAGTCTGTAACTCACTCCCTGGTATCTGTTATTCTATATATAAACCACCCGAACCCCTCGATTAGATTCCAGCGTGTAACTCACTCCCGGGTATCTGTTATTCTATATATAAACCTCCCGAACCCCTCGATTAGATTCCAGTCTGTAACTCACCCCTGGGTATCTGTTATTCTATATATAAACCAGCCTGAAACCCTCGATTAGATTCCAGGCTGTAACTCACTCCCGGGCATCTATTATTCTATATATAAACCAGCCTGAACCCCTCGATTAGATTCCAGTCTGTAACACCCTCACGGGTATCTGTTATTCTATATATAAACCACCCTTAAACCCTCGATTAGATTCCAGTCTGTAACTCACTCCCGGGTATCTGTTATTCTATAAATAAAACCCCCGAGCTCCTCGATTAGATTCCAGTCAGTAGCTCACTCCCGGGTATCTGATATACTATAAATTAAACCCCTGAACCCCTCGATTAGATTCCAGTCTGTAACTCACCCCTGGGTATCTGTTATTCTATATATAAACCACCCGAACCCCTCGATTAGATTCCAGTCTGTAACTCACTCCCGGGTATCTGTTATTCTATATATAAAACCCCCGAACCCCTCAATTAGATTCCAGTCTGTAACTCACTCCCGGGTATCTGTTATTCTATATGTAAACCTCCCGAACCCCTCGATTAGATTCCAGTCTGTAACGCACTCCCGGGTATCTGTTATTCTATGTATAAACCACCCGAAACCCCTCGATTAGATTCCAGTCGGTAACTCACTCCCGGCTATCTGTTATTCTATATATAAAACCCCCGAACCCATCAATTAGAGTCCATTCTGTAACTCACTCCCGGGTATCTGTTATTCTACATATAAGCCCCACCAAACCCCTTGATTAGATTCCAATCTGTAACTCACTCCTCGGGTATCTGTTATTCTATATATAAACCCCCCGAACCCATCATTTAGATTCCAGTCTGTATCTCACACCCAGGTGTCTGTTATTCTATGTATAAACCACCCTGATCCCCTCAATTAGATTCCAGTCTGTAACTCACTCCCGGGTATCTGTTATTCTATATATAAACCCCCACGAACCCCTCGATTAGATTCCAGTCTGTAACTCACTCCGGGTATCTGTTATTCTATATAAAAACCAACACGAACCCCTCGATTAGATTCCAGTCCATAACTCACCCCTGGGTATTTGTTATTCTATATATAAACCACCTAAATGCCTCGATTAGATTCCAGTCTGTAACTCAGTCCAGGGTATCTGTTATTCTATATATAAACCACCCGAACCCCTCGATTAGATTCCAGTCTGTAACTCACTCCCGGGTATCTGTTATTCTATATATAAACCACCCGAACCCCTCGATTAGATTCCAGTCTGTAACTCACTCCCGGGTATCTGTTATTCTATATGTAAACCACCCGAACCCCTCGATTAGATTCCAGTCTGTAACTCACTCCCGGGTATCTGTTATTCTATATATAAACCACCCAAACCTCTCGATTAGATTCCAGTCTGTAACTCACTCCCGGGTATCTGTTATTCTATATATAAACCACCCGAACCCCTCGATTAGATTCCAGTCTGTAACTCACCCCTGGGTATCTGTTATTCTATATATAAACCACCCGAACCCCTCGATTAGATTCCAGTCTGTAACTCACTCCCGGGTATCTGTTATTCTATATATAAACCTCCCGAACCCCTCGATTAGATTCCAGTCTGTAACTCACTCCCGGGTATCTGTTATTCTATATATAAACCACCCGAACCCCTTGATTAGATTCCAGTCTGTAACTCACTCCCGGGTATCTGCTATTCTATATATAAACCACCCAAACCCCTCGATTAGATTCCAGTCTGTAACTCACTCCCGGGTATCTGTTATTCTATATATAAACCACCCGAACCCCTCGATTAGATTCCAGTCTGTAACTCACTCCCGGGTATCTGTTATTCTATATATAAACCACCCAAAGCTCTCGATTAGATTCCAGTCTGTAACTCACTCCCGGGTATCTGTTATTCTATATATAAACCACCCGAACCCCTTGATTAGATTCCAGTCTGTCACTCACTCCCTGGGTATCTGTTATTCTATATATAAACACCCAAACCCTCGATTAGATTCCAGTCTGTAACTCACTCTCCGGGTATCTGTTATTCTATATATAAACCACCCGAAACCTCTCGATTAGATTCCAGTCTGTAACTCACTCCCGGGTATCTGTTATTCTATATATAAACCACCCGAACCCCTCGATTAGATTCCAGTCTGTAACTCACTCCCGGGTATCTGTTATTCTATATATAAACCACCCGAACCCCTTGATTAGATTCCAGTCTGTCACTCACTCCCTGGGTATCTGTTATTTATATATAAACCACCCGAACCCTCGATTAGATTCCAGTCCTGTAACTCACTCCCGGGTATCTGTTATTCTATATATAAACCACCCGAACCCCTCGATTAGATTCCAGTCTGTAACTCACCTCCTGGGTATCTGTTATTCTATATATAAACCACCCTAAACCTCTCGATTAGATTCCAGTCTGTAACTCACCCCTGGGTATCTGTTATTCTATATATAAACCACCCGAACCCCTCGATTAGATTCCAGTCTGTAACTCACTCCCGGGTATCTGTTATTCTATATATAAACCTCCCGAACCCCTCGATTAGATTCCAGTCTGTAACTCAGTCCCGGGTATCTGTTATTCTATATGTAAACCTCCCGAACCCCTCGATTAGATTCCAGTCTGTAACTCACTCTCGGGTATCTGTTATTCTATATATAAACCACCCAAACCTCTCGATTAGATTCCAGTCTGTAACTCACTCCCGGGTATCTGTTATTCTATATATAAACCACCCGAACCCCTCGATTAGATTCCAGTCTGTAACTCACCCCTGGGTATCTGTTATTCTATATATAAACCACCCGAACCCCTCGATTAGATTCCAGTCTGTAACTCACTCCCGGGTATCTGTTATTCTATATATAAACCACCCGAACCCCTCGATTAGATTCCAGTCTGTAACTCACTCCCGGGTATCTGTTATTCTATATATAAACCACCCGAACCCCTCGATTAGATTCCAGTCTGTAACTCACTCCCTGGGTATCTGTTATTCTATATATAAACCACCCGAACCCTCGATTAGATTCCAGTCTGTAACTCACTCCCGGGTATCTGTTATTCTATATATAAACCACCCGAACCCCTTGATTAGATTCCAGTCTGTAACTCACTCCCGGGTATCTGTTATTCTATATATAAACCACCCGAACCGCTCGATTAGATTCCAGTCTGTAACTCACTCCCGGGTATCTGTTATTCTATATATAAACCACCCGAACCCCTCGATTAGATTCCAGTCTGTAACTCACTACTGGGTATCTGTTATTCTATATATAAACCACCCCAACACCTCGATTAGATTCCAGTCTGTAACTCACTCCCGGGTATCTGTTATTCTATATATAAACCACCCCGAATCCTTCGATTAGATTCCAGTCTGTAACTCACTCCCGGGTATCTGTTATTCTATATATAAACCTCCCGAACCCCTCGATTAGATTCCAGTCTGTAACTCAGTCCCGGGTATCTGTTATTCTATATGTAAACCTCCCGAACCCCTCGATTAGATTCCAGTCTGTAACTCACTCTCGGGTATCTGTTATTCTATATATAAACCACCCGAAACCTCTCGATTAGATTCCAGTCTGTAACTCACTCCCGGGTATCTGTTATTCTATATATAAACCACCCGAACCCCTCGATTAGATTCCAGTCTGTAACTCACCCCTGGGTATCTGTTATTCTATATATAAACCACCCGAACCCCTCGATTAGATTCCAGTCTCGTAACTCACTCCCGGGCTATCTGTTATTCTATATATAAACCACCCGAACCCCTCGATTAGATTCCAGTCTGTAACTCACTCCCGGGTATCTGTTATTCTATATATAAACCACCCGAACCCCTTGATTAGATTCCAGTCTGTAACTCACTCCCGGGTATCTGCTATTCTATATATAAACCACCCAAACCCCTCGATTAGATTCCAGTCTGTAACTCACTCCCGGGTATCTGTTATTCTATATATAAACCTCCCGAACCCCTCGATTAGATTCCAGTCTGTAACTCACTCCCGGGTATCTGTTATTCTATATATAAACCACCCAAAGCTCTCGATTAGATTCCAGTCTGTAACTCACTCCCGGGTATCTGTTATTCTATATATAAACCACCCGAACCCCTTGATTAGATTCCAGTCTGTCACTCACCCCTGGGTATCTGTTATTTTATATATAAACCACCCGAACCCCTCGATTAGATTCCAGCCTGTAACTCACTCCCGGGTATCTGTTATTCTATATATAAACCACCCGAACCCCTCGATTAGATTCCAGTCTGTAACTCACTCTCGGGTATCTGTTATTCTATATATAAACCACCTAAACCTCTCGATTAGATTCCAGTCTGTAACTCACCCCTGGGTATCTGTTATTCTATATATAAACCACCCGAACCCCTCGATTAGATTCCAGTCTGTAACTCACTCCCGGGTATCTGTTATTCTATATATAAACCACCCGAACCCCTTGATTAGATTCCAGTCTGTAACTCACTCCCGGGTATCTGTTATTCTATATGTAAACCTCCCGAACCGCTCGATTAGATTGCAGTCTGTAACTCACTCCCGGGCATCTGTTATTCTATATGTAAACCACCCGAACCCCTCGATTAGATTCCAGTCTGTAACTCACCCCTGGGTATCTGTTATTCTATATATAAACCACCCGAACCCCTCGATTAGATTCCAGTCTGTAACTCACCCCTGGGTATCTGTTATTCTATATATAAACCACCCGAACCCCTCGATTAGATTCCAGTCTGTAACTCACTCCCGGGTATCTGTTATTCTATATATAAACCTCCCGAACCCCTCGATTAGATTCCAGTCTGTAACTCAGTCCCGGGTATCTGTTATTCTATATGTAAACCTCCCGAACCCCTCGATTAGTTTCCAGTCTGTAACTCACTCTCGGCTATCTGTTATTCTATATATAAACCACCCAAACCTCTCGATTAGATTCCAGTCTGTAACTCACTCCCGGGTATCTGTTATTCTATATATAAACCACCCGAACCCCTCGATTAGATTCCAGTCTGTAACTCACCTCTGGGTATCTGTTATTCTATATATAAACCACCCGAACCCCTCGATTAGATTCCAGTCTGTAACTCACTCCCGGGTATCTGTTATTCTATATATAAACCTCCCGAACCCCTCGATTAGATTCCAGTCTGTAACTCACTCCCGGGTATCTGTTATTCTATATATAAACCACCCGAACCCCTTGATTAGATTCCAGTCTGTAACTCACTCCCGGGTATCTGCTATTCTATATATAAACCACCCAAACCCCTCGATTAGATTCCAGTCTGTAACTCACTCCCGGGTATCTGTTATTCTATATATAAACCTCCCGAACCCCTCGATTAGATTCCAGTCTGTAACTCACTCCCGGGTATCTGTTATTCTATATATAAACCACCCAAAGCTCTCGATTAGATTCCAGTCTGTAACTCACTCCCGGGTATCTGTTATTCTATATATAAACCACCCGAACCCCTTGATTAGATTCCAGTCTGTCACTCACCCCTGGGTATCTGTTATTCTATATATAAAACACCCGAACCCCTCGATTAGTTTCCAGTCTGTAACTCACTCTCGGGTATCTGTTATTCTATATATAAACCACCCAAACCTCTCGATTAGATTCCAGTCTGTAACTCACTCCCGGGTATCTGTTATTCTATATATAAACCACCCGAACACCTCGATTAGATTCCAGGCTGTAACTCACCCCTGGGTATCTGTTATTCTATATATAAACCACCCGAACCCCTCGATTAGATTCCAGTCTGTAACTCACTCCCGGGTATCTGTTATTCTATATATAAACCACCCAAACCCCTCGATTAGATTCCAGTCTGTAACTCACTCCCGGGTATCTGTTATTCTATATATAAACCTCCCGAACCCCTCGATTAGATTCCAGTCTGTAACTCACTCCCGGGTATCTGTTATTCTATATATAAACCACCCAAAGCTCTCGATTAGATTCCAGTCTGTAACTCACTCCCGGGTATCTGTTATTCTATATATAAACCACCCGAACCCCTTGATTAGATTCCAGTCTGTCACTCACCCCTGGGTATCTGTTATTTTATATATAAACCACCCGAACCCCTCGATTAGATTCCAGCCTGTAACTCACTCCCGGGTATCTGTTATTCTATATATAAACCACCCGAACCCCTCGATTAGATTCCAGTCTGTAACTCACTCTCGGGTATCTGTTATTCTATATATAAACCACCTAAACCTCTCGATTAGATTCCAGTCTGTAACTCACCCCTGGGTATCTGTTATTCTATATATAAACCACCCGAACCCCTCGATTAGATTCCAGTCTGTAACTCACTCCCGGGTATCTGTTATTCTATATATAAACCACCCGAACCCCTTGATTAGATTCCAGTCTGTAACTCACTTCCGGGTATCTGTTATTCTATATGTAAACCTCCCGAACCGCTCGATTAGATTCCAGTCTGTAACTCACCCCTGGGTATCTGTTATTCTATATATAAAGCACCCGAACCCCTCGATTAGATTCCAGTCTGTAACTCACTCCCGGGTATCTGTTATTCTATATATAAACCTCCCGAACCCCTCGATTAGATTCCAGTCTGTAACTCAGTCCCGGGTATCTGTTATTCTATATGTAAACCTCCCGAACCCCTCGATTAGTTTCCAGTCTGTAACTCACTCTCGGGTATCTGTTATTCTATATATAAACCACCCAAACCTCTCGATTAGATTCCAGTCTGTAACTCACTCCCGGGTATCTGTTATTCTATATATAAACCACCCGAACCCCTCGATTAGATTCCAGTCTGTAACTCACCCCTGGGTATCTGTTATTCTATATATAAACCACCCGAACCCCTCGATTAGATTCCAGTCTGTAACTCACTCCCGGGTATCTGTTATTCTATATATAAACCTCCCGAACCCCTCGATTAGATTCCAGTCTGTAACTCACTCCCGGGTATCTGTTATTCTATATATAAACCACCCGAACCCCTTGATTAGATTCCAGTCTGTAACTCACTCCCGGGTATCTGCTATTCTATATATAAACCACCCAAACCCCTCGATTAGATTCCAGTCTGTAACTCAGTCCCGGGTATCTGTTATTCTATATGTAAACCTCCCGAACCCCTCGATTAGTTTCCAGTCTGTAACTCACTCTCGGGTATCTGTTATTCTATATATAAACCACCCAAACCTCTCGATTAGATTCCAGTCTGTAACTCACTCCCGGGTATCTGTTATTCTATATATAAACCACCCGAACCCCTCGATTAGATTCCAGTCTGTAACTCACCCCTGGGTATCTGTTATTCTATATATAAACCAGCCGAACCCCTCGATTAGATTCCAGTCTGTAACTCACTCCCGGCTATCTGTTATTCTATATATAAACCTCCCAAACCCCTCGGTTAGATTCCAGTCTGTAACTCACTCCCGGGTATCTGTTATTCTATATATAAACCACCCGAACCCCTTGATTAGATTCCAGTCTGTAACTCACTCCCGGGTATCTGCTATTCTATATATAAACCACCCAAACCCCTCGATTAGATTCCAGTCTGTAACTCACTCCCGGGTATCTGTTATTCTATATATAAACCTCCCGAACCCCTCGATTAGATTCCAGTCTGTAACTCACTCCCGGGTATCTGTTATTCTATATATAAACCACCCAAAGCCCTCGATTAGATTCCAGTCTGTAACTCACTTCCGGGTATCTGTTATTCTATATATAAACCACCCGAACCCCTTGATTAGATTCCAGTCTGTCACTCACCCCTGGGTATCTGTTATTTTATATATAAACCACCCGAACCCCTCGATTAGATTCCAGCCTGTAACTCACTCCCGGGTATCTGTTATTCTATATATAAACCACCCAAACCCCTCGATTAGATTCCAGTCTGTAACTCACTCTCGGGTATCTGTTATTCTATATATAAACCACCTAAACCTCTCGATTAGATTCCAGTCTGTAACTCACCCCTGGGTATCTGTTATTCTATATATAAACCACCCGAACCCCTCGATTAGATTCCAGTCTGTAACTCACTCCCGGATATCTGTTATTCTATATATAAACCACCCGAACCCCTTGATTAGATTCCAGTCTGTAACTCACTCCCGGGTATCTGTTATTCTATATGTAAACCTCCCGAACCGCTCGATTAGATTGCAGTCTGTAACTCACTCCCGGGCATCTGTTATTCTATATGTAAACCACCCGAACCCCTCGATTAGATTCCAGTCTGTAACTCACCCCTGGGTATCTGTTATTCTATATATAAACCACCCGAACCCCTCGATTAGATTCCAGTCTGTAACTCACCCCTGGGTATCTGTTATTCTATATATAAACCACCCGAACCCCTCGATTAGATTCCAGTCTGTAACTCACTCCCGGGTATCTGTTATTCTATATATAAACCTCCCGAACCCCTCGATTAGATTCCAGTCTGTAACTCAGTCCCGGGTATCTGTTATTCTATATGTAAACCTCCCGAACCCCTCGATTAGTTTCCAGTCTGTAACTCACTCTCGGGTATCTGTTATTCTATATATAAACCACCCAAACCTCTCGATTAGATTCCAGTCTGTAACTCACTCCCGGGTATCTGTTATTCTATATATAAACCACCCGAACCCCTCGATTAGATTCCAGTCTGTAACTCACCTCTGGGTATCTGTTATTCTATATATAAACCACCCGAACCCCTCGATTAGATTCCAGTCTGTAACTCACTCCCGGGTATCTGTTATTCTATATATAAACCTCCCGAACCCCTCGATTAGATTCCAGTCTGTAACTCACTCCCGGGTATCTGTTATTCTATATATAAACCACCCGAACCCCTTGATTAGATTCCAGTCTGTAACTCACTCCCGGGTATCTGCTATTCTATATATAAACCACCCAAACCCCTCGATTAGATTCCAGTCTGTAACTCACTCCCGGGTATCTGTTATTCTATATATAAACCTCCCGAACCCCTCGATTAGATTCCAGTCTGTAACTCACTCCCGGGTATCTGTTATTCTATATATAAACCACCCAAAGCTCTCGATTAGATTCCAGTCTGTAACTCACTCCCGGGTATCTGTTATTGTATATATAAACCACCCGAACCCCTTGATTAGATTCCAGTCTGTCACTCACCCCTGGGTATCTGTTATTCTATATATAAAACACCCGAACCCCTCGATTAGTTTCCAGTCTGTAACTCACTCTCGGGTATCTGTTATTCTATATATAAACCACCCAAACCTCTCGATTAGATTCCAGTCTGTAACTCACTCCCGGGTATCTGTTATTCTATATATAAACCACCCGAACCCCTCGATTAGATTCCAGTCTGTAACTCACCCCTGGGTATCTGTTATTCTATATATAAACCACCCGAACCCCTCAATTAGATTCCAGTCTGTAACTCACTCCCGGGTATCTGTTATTCTATATATAAACCACCCAAACCCCTCGATTAGATTCCAGTCTGTAACTCACTCCCGGGTATCTGTTATTCTATATATAAACCTCCCGAACCCCTCGATTAGATTCCAGTCTGTAACTCACTCCCGGGTATCTGTTATTCTATATATAAACCACCCAAAGCTCTCGATTAGATTCCAGTCTGTAACTCACTCCCGGGTATCTGTTATTCTATATATAAACCACCCGAACCCCTTGATTAGATTCCAGTCTGTCACTCACCCCTGGGTATCTGTTATTTTATATATAAACCACCCGAACCCCTCGATTAGATTCCAGCCTGTAACTCACTCCCGGGTATCTGTTATTCTATATATAAACCACCCGAACCCCTCGATTAGATTCCAGTCTGTAACTCACTCTCGGGTATCTGTTATTCTATATATAAACCACCCTAAACCTCTCGATTAGATTCCAGTCTGTAACTCACCCCTGGGTATCTGTTATTCTATATATAAACCACCCGAACCCCTCGATTAGATTCCAGTCTGTAACTCACTCCCGGGTATCTGTTATTCTATATATAAACCTCCCGAACCCCTCGATTAGATTCCAGTCTGTAACTCAGTCCCGGGTATCTGTTATTCTATATGTAAACCTCCCGAACCCCTCGATTAGTTTCCAGTCTGTAACTCACTCTCGGGTATCTGTTATTCTATATATAAACCACCCAAACCTCTCGATTAGATTCCAGTCTGTAACTCACTCCCGGGTATCTGTTATTCTATATATAAACCACCCGAACCCCTCGATTAGATTCCAGTCTGTAACTCACCCCTGGGTATCTGTTATTATATATATAAACCACCCGAACCCCTCGATTAGATTCCAGTCTGTAACTCACTCCCGGGTATCTGTTATTCTATATATAAACCCCCCGAACCCCTCGATTAGATTCCAGTCTGTAACTCACTCCCGGGTATCTGTTATTCTATATATAAACCACCCGAACCCCTTGATTAGATTCCAGTCTGTAACTCACTCCCGGGTATCTGCTATTCTATATATAAACCACCCAAACCCCTCGATTAGATTCCAGTCTGTAACTCACTCCCGGGTATCTGTTATTCTATATATAAACCTCCCGAACCCCTCGATTAGATTCCAGTCTGTAACTCACTCCCGGGTATCTGTTATTCTATATATAAACCACCCAAAGCTCTCGATTAGATTCCAGTCTGTAACTCACTCCCGGGTATCTGTTATTCTATATATAAACCACCCGAACCCCTTGATTAGATTCCAGTCTGTCACTCACCCCTGGGTATTTGTTATTCTATATATAAAACACCCGAACCCCTCGATTAGTTTCCAGTCTGTAACTCACTCTCGGGTATCTGTTATTCTATATATAAACCACCCAAACCTCTCGATTAGATTCCAGTCTGTAACTCACTCCCGGGTATCTGTTATTCTATATATAAACCACCCGAACCCCTCGATTAGATTCCAGTCTGTAACTCACCCCTGGGTATCTGTTATTCTATATATAAACCACCCGAACCCCTCGATTAGATTCCAGTCTGTAACTCACTCCCGGGTATCTGTTATTCTATATATAAACCTCCCGAACCCCTCGATTAGATTCCAGTCTGTAACTCACTCCCGGGTATCTGTTATTCTATATATAAACCACCCGAACCCCTCGATTAGATTCCAGTCTGTAACTCACTCCCGGGTATCTGTTATTCTATATATAAACCACCCAAAGCTCTCGATTAGTTTCCAGTCTGTAACTCACTCCCGGGTATCTGTTATTCTATATATAAACCTCCCGAACCCCTCGATTAGATTCCAGTCTGTAACTCACTCCCGGGTATCTGTTATTCTATATATAAACCACCCGAACCCCTCGATTAGATTCCAGTCTGTAACTCACTCCCGGGTATCTGTTATTCTATATATAAACCACCCAAAGCTCTCGATTAGATTCCAGTCTGTAACTCACTCCCGGGTATCTGTTATTCTATATATAAACTACCCGAACCCCTTGATTAGATTCCAGTCTGTCACTCACCCCTGGGTATCTGTTATTTTATATATAAACCACCCGAACCCCTCGATTAGATTCCAGCCTGTAACTCACTCCCGGGTATCTGTTATTCTATATATAAACCACCCAAACCTCTCGATTAGATTCCAGTCTGTAACTCACTCCCGGGTATCTGTTATTCTATATATAAACCACCCGAACCCCTCGATTAGATTCCAGTCTGTAACTCACCCCTGGGTATCTGTTATTCTGTATATAAACCACCCGAACCCCTCGATTAGATTCCAGCGTGTAACTCACTCCCGGGTATCTTTTGTTCTATATATAAACCTCCCGAACCCCTCGATTAGATTCCAGTCTGTAACTCACCCCTGGGTATCTGTTATTCTATATATAAACCACCCGAACCCCTCGATTAGATTCCAGTCTGTAACTCACTCCTGGGTAGCTGTTATTCTATATATAAACCACCCGAACCCCTCGATTAGATTCCAGCCTGTAACTCGCTCCCATGAGGTCATTAATCTGTCTCACCGGATCAATCCTGTCCGCCCATCACCCTCCCCCACCCTCCCTCCTTGCCACCGATACACTACCTTGGATGCCGCCCAGTCCATCCACCCTTTGGCGTTGGGGTCGATGTTGAGCAGGACCAGACCCTCGACCATGTCAGGAGAGTAGCGCTGTGGAAAACAACCGGCGGGGCGGTCACTGACAGTACTGCCCGGGCACCAGCGCGACCCAACACCACCAGATACATTGAACGGAACGGGCTTCCCGCTCCCCGGCTCCCAGCGCAATGGGAGTCTCAGTGGAAAGTCAAAACCTCGAACCCTCTCAGGCCACAGCAACAATTCCGACACGCACCCAGCCATCTAGGTCAACCTGGCACCCGATCGAGGGCAGAAAACATGAACCGGGAGAGAAAGGGTTAAGGAGGGTCCCGATCGAGGGTATAAATATTAACCAGGACAGAGGGGGTTAAGGAGAATCCCGATCGAGGGTATAAAATATTAACCAGGACAGAGGGGGTTAAGGAGGATCCCGATCGAGGGTATAAAATATTAACCGGGACAGAGGGGGTTAACGAGGGTACCGATCGAGGGTATAAAATATTAAATGGGACAGAGGGGGTTAAGGAGGGTCCCGATCGAGGGTATAAAATATTAACTGGGAAAGAGGGGGTTAAGGAGGGTCCCGATCGAGGGTATAAAATATTAACTGGGATAGAGGGGGTTAAGGAGGGTCCCGATCGAGGGTATAAAATATTAACTGGGACAGAGGGGGTTAAGCAGGGTCCCGATCGAGGGTATAAAATATTAACCGGGACAGAGGGGGTTAAGGAAGGTCAGGATCGAGGGTACAAAATATTAACTGGGACAGAGGGGGTTAAGGAGGTTCCCGATTGAGGGTATAAAATATTAACTGGGAAAGAGGGAGTTAAGGAGGGTCCGGATTGAGGGTATAAAATATTAACCAGGACAGAGGAGGTTAAGGAGAGTCCCAAACGAGGATATAAAATATTAACCGGGAAAGAGGGGGTTAAGGAGGGTCCCGATCGAGTGTTTAAAATATTAACCGGGATGAGAGGGGGTTAAGGATGGTCCTGATTGAGGGTGTAAAATATTAACTTGGAAAAAGGGGGTTAAGGACGATCCTGATCGAGGGTATAAAATATTAACTGGGACAGAGGGGGTTAAGGAGGGTCCCGATCGAGTGTATAAAATATTAACTGGGACAGAGGGGGTTAAGGAGGGTCCCGATTGAGGGTATAAAATATTAACCGGGACAGAGGAGGTTAAGGGGAGTCCTGATCGAGGGTATAAAATATTAACTGGGACTCACGGGGTTAAGCAGGTCCCGCTCGAGTATAAAATATTAACCAGGACAGATGGGGTTAAGGAGGGTCCCAATCGAGGGTATAAAATATTAACTGGGAAAGAGTGAGTTAAGGAGGGTCCCGATAGAGGGTATAAAATATTAACCGGGACAGAGGGGTTTAAGGAGGGTCCTGATCGAGGGTATAAAATATTAACTGGGACAGAGGGGGTTAAGGAGGGTCCCGATCAAGGGTATAAAATATTAACTGGGACAGAGGGGATTAAGGAGGGTCCCGATCAAGGGTATAAAATATTAACTGGCACAGAGGGGGTTAAGGCGGGTCCCGATCGAGGGTATAAAATATTAACTGGGACAGAGGGGTTTTAGGACAGTCCTGATTGAGGGTATAAAATATTAACTGGGACAGAGGGGGTTAAGGAGGGTCCCGATCGAGGGTATAAAATATTAACCGGGACAGAGCGGGTTAAGGCGGGTCCCAATCGAGGGTATAAAATATTAACTGGGACAGAGGGGGTTAAGGAGAGTCCTGATCGAGGGTATAAAATAATAACAGGGACAGAGGGGGTTAAGGAGAGTACTGATCGAGGGTATAATATATTAACCGGGAAACAGGGGGTTAAGGAGAGTCCTGATCGAGGGTATAAAATATTAACCGGGACAGAGGGGGTTAAGGAGAGTCCTGATCGAGGGTGTAAAATATTAACTGGGACAGAGGGGGTTAAGGTGGGTCCTGATCGAGGGTATAAAATATTAACTGGGACTCACGGGGTTAAGCAGGTCCCGATCGAGTATAAAATATTAACTGGGACAGAGGGCGTTAAGGAGAATCCTGATCGAGGGTATAAAATAATAACCGGGACAGAGGGGGGTAAGGAGAGTCCTGATCGATGGTATAATATATTAACCGGGACAGAGAGGGTAAAGGAGATTCCTGATCAAGGGTATAATATATTAACCGGGACAGAGGGGGTTAAGGAGAGTCCTGATCGAGGGTGTCAAATATTAACCAGGACAGAGGGGGTTAATTTGGGCCCTGATCGAGGGTATAAAATATTAACTGGGACTCACGGGGTTAAGCAGGTCCCAATCGAGTATAAAATATTAACCAGGACAGATTGGGTTAAGGAGGGTCCCAATCGAGGGTATAAAATATTAACCGGGAAAGAGGGAGTTAAGGAGGGTCCCGATTGAGGGTATAAAATATTAACCGGGACAGATGGGGGTTAAGGAGGGTCCCGATGAAGGGTATAAAATATTAACTGGGACAGAGGGGGTTAAGGAGAGTCCTGATCGAGGGTATAAAATATTAACCGGGACAGAGGGGCTTAAGGAGAGTCTTGATCGAGGGTGTAAAATAATAACAGGGACAGAGTGGGTTAAGGAGAGTCCTGATCGAGGGTATAAAATAATAACCGGCACAGAGGGGGGTAAGGAGAGTCCTGATCGAGGGTATAATATATTAACCGGGACAGAGGGGGTTAAGGTGGGTCCTGATCAAGGGTATAAAATATTAACTGGGACTCACGGGGTTAAGCAGGTCCTGATCGAGTATAAAATATTAACCAGGACAGATGGGGTTAAGGAGGGTCCCAATCGAGGGTATAAAATATTAACTGGGAAAGAGTGAGTTAAGGAGGGTCCCGATTGAGGGTATAAAATATTAACCGGGACAGAGGGGTTTGAGGAGGGTCCCAATTGAGTGTGTAAAATATTAACTGGGACAGAGGGGGTTAAGGAGGGTCCCGATCGAGGGTATAAAATATTAACTGGGACAGAGGGGTTTAAGGAGAGTCCTGATTGAGGGTATAAAATATTAACTGGGACAGAGGGGGTTAAGGACGGTCCCGATCGAGGGTATAAAATATTAACTGGGACAGAGGGGGTAATTGAGGGTCCCGATCGAGGGTATAAAATATTAACTGGGTCAGAGGGGGTTCAGGAGGGTCCCGATCAAGGGTATAAAATACTAAGTGGGACAGAGCGAGTTAAGGCGGGTCCCGAACGAGGGTATAAAATATTAACTGGGACAGAGAGGCTTAAGGAGAGTCCTGATCGAGGGTGTAAAATAATAACAGGGACAGAGGGGGTTAAGGAGAGTCCTGATCGAGGGTATAAAATATTACCCTGTACAGAGGGGGGTAAGGAGAGTCCTGATCGAGGGTATAATATATTAACCGGGACAGAGAGGGTAAAGGAGATTCCTGATCAAGGGTATAATATATTAACCGGGACAGAGAGGGTAAAGGAGATTCCTGATCAAGGGTATAATATATTAACCGGGACAGAGGGGGTTAAGGAGAGTCCTGATCGAGGGTGTCAAATATTAACTGGGACAGAGGGGGTTAATTTGGGCCCTGATCGAGGGTATAAAATATTAACTGGGACTCACGGGTTAAGCAGGTCCCGATCGAGTATAAAATATTAACCAGGACAGATTGGGTTAAGGAGGGTCCCAATCGAGGGTATAAAATATTAACTGGGAAAGAGGGAGTTAAGGAGGGTCCCGATTGAGGGTATAAAATATTAACCGGGACAGATGGGGTTTAAGGAGGGTCCTGATCGAGGGTATAAAATATTAACTGGGACAGAGGGATTTAAGGAGAGTCCTGATCGAGGGTATAAAATATTAACTGGGACAGAGGGGGTTAAGGACGGTCCCGATCGAGGGTATAAAATATTAACTGGGACAGAGGGGGTTAAGGAGGGTCCCGATTGAGGGTATAATATATTAACCGGGACAGAGGGGGTTAAGGAGAGTCCTGATCGAGGGTATAAAATATTAACCGGGACAGAGGGTGTTAAGGAGAGTCCTCATCGAGGGTATAAAATAATAACCGGGACAGAGGGGGTTCAGGAGAGTCCTGATCGAGGGTATAATATATTAACCGGGACCGAGGGGGTTAAGGAGAGTCCTGATCGAGGGTATAATATATTAACCGGGCCAGAGGGGGTTAAGGAGAGTCCTGATCGAGGGTATAAAATATTAACCGGGACAGAGGGTGTTAAGGAGAGTCCTCATCGAGGGTATAAAATAATAACCGGGACAGAGGGGGTTCAGGAGAGTCCTGATCGAGGGTATAATATATTAACCGGGACCGAGGGGGTTAAGGAGAGTCCTGATCGAGGGTATAATATATTAACCGGGCCAGAGGGGGTTAAGGAGAGTCCTGATCGAGGGTGTAAAATATTAACCGGGACAGAGGGGGTTAAGGTGGGTCCTGATCGAGGGTATAAAATATTAACCGGGACAGAGGGGGCTAAGGAGAGTCCTGATCGAGGGTGTAAAATAATAACAGGGACAGAGGGGGTTAAGGAGAGTCCTGTTCGAGGGTATGATATATTAACCGGGACAGAGGGGGTTAAGGAGAGTCCTGATCGATGGTATAATATATTAACCGGGACAGAGGGGGTTAAGGAGAGTCCTGATCGAGGGTATAAAATATTAACCGGGACAGAGGGGGTTAAGGAGAGTTCTGATCGAGGGTGTAAAATATTATCCGGGACAGAGGGGGTTAAGGTGGGTCCTGATCGAGGGTATAAAATAATAACATGGACAGAGGGGGTTAAGGAGAGTCCTGATCGAGGGTATAATATATTAACCGGGACAGAGGGGGTTAAGGAGAGTCCTGATCGAGGGTATAATATATTAACCAGGACAGAGGGGGTTAAGGAGAGACCTGATCGCGGGTATAAAATATTAACTGGGACACAGGGGGTTAAGGAGAGTCCTGATCGAGGGTGTAAAATAATAACAGGGACTGAGGGGGTTAAGGAGATTCCTGATCGAGCCTATAATATTTTAACCGGGACAGAGGGGGTTAAGGAGAGTCCTGATCGAGGGTATAAAATATTAACTGGGACAGAGGGGGTTAAGGAGAGTCCTGATCGAGGGTGTAATATATTAACAGGGAGAGAGGTGTTTAAGGAGAGTCCTGATCGAGGGTATAAAATATTAACTGGGACAGAGGGGGTTAAGGAGGGTCCCGATCGAGGGTATAAAATTTTAACTGGGACAGAGGGGGTCAAGGAGGGTCCCGATCGAGGGTATAAAATAATAACTGGGTCAGAGGGGGTTAAGGAGGGTCCCGATCAAGGGTATAAAATATTAACCGGGACAGAGGGGGTCAAGGCGGGTCCCGATCGAGGGTATAAAATATTAACCGGGACAGAGGGGGTTAAGGAGAGTGCTGATGGAGGGTTTAAAATATTAACCGGGACAGAGGGGGTTAAGGAGAGTCCTGATCGAGGGTGTAAAATATTAACAGGGACATAGGGGGTTAAGGAGAGTCCTGATCGAGGGTATAATATATTAATTGGGACAGAGAGTGTTCAAGAACCGGCCTCACTGAGGCCTCCATTTTGCCTGTAGCATTCGTTTAGGACTTGGCCCTCATCCCCAAAACTCGCTGCAACTTTGCAGCCCCTTTATGTTCCACAGTGTGGTTTCAGAATGGGGCTCATTCCTTATTTAGTGGTGGAGGGCCTGAGGTCACTGACACCCCGGCAGGCCTTGTTCTCTGAGCCAGAGCCCTGCTCCAGATCGAGCCACTGGCCTCCAAAGTCCAGAGCCGACCCTCCCGGCTCCCGGTCCCAAGGGGGCCGCTGCAGCGTCCGAGCCGCCATCTTTCAGGCCGGACATTTAACTCACGTCTTCCGTCTGTCCGCAGTGTCCTGGGGCCCAATATTTATATCTATAGGGGAGACGGTGGTGAATTGGCGACATCGGTGGACTCGTGATTCAGAGGCCCCGGCCTAATGCTCTGTGGGAGACACGGGTTCAAATCCCAATGGTAGCCGGTGGAATTTTAATGCAATTCATAAAATCTGGAATTATGAAACCGGTTTCAGTCACGTGACAACCGTCATCAATTGTCGTAAAAACCCCATCTGGTTCAATAATCCCCTTTAGGGGAGGGAAACCCTCCGTCCTTACCCGGTCTGGCCTATAAGTGACTCCAGACTGCCACGCACCCCCCCCTCCTGCTGCCAACAGCAACGCAGTTGATTCCTAACTGCACCACCCCTCCAAAATGGCTGAGTGATCCGTTCCGTTCAAGGGGTAATTAGGGTCGGGGTGACAAATCCCGTGAAAAGATTTTTTAAAGTGACCTGCCCGCCGACAGATGATCGGGGTGGGGGGGGGGGGGGAATTTATCGTTCCGCCGCCTGTGGGATCTTGCTGTGCCCTGACGAGGCGCCTTGCTTCTCTGGATTACTAACTGTACATGTCCACAGTTCATTTACCACCCATTGGGTGTTTCGGGATGTACCACGGTGCTATAACAACGCAGGGCCCTTCGTACCGCAGTTTGGGAGCGGCCGTGCCTGTGATTCCGAGGCGCTGGCCAGGATCGCGGGAGGGAAGGGAGGGTCCGCTCGGTTTCCAGTGAGGTGGGCAGACCCCGCTACCAGCCCCCTCCCCCACCCAACCACCCTCAGCCACCCAGCGGTGACCTCGCCCATCGCCCCCGACCCCCTGACCGGGATTGGGCTCGTCACTGCCTTAAATCGAAGAGGTTCAGGGTGACGGAGCTCCTTAACCACACCCAGGTGGGCATAGCTGTGGACTTGTGCCCCCCCCACCAGCCACACCCAAACCCCACCGCCCCCGCCCCCCCCCCCCCCCCCACCCCCCGCACCCCTCCCCCCACAGTTGGTAGACTGGGGTAATGGAGTCAGTGGGTAGTTGATGTTTTTGTGGAGAGCAAATGTAAGTCGGGATGGGGGGATACAAGGAGAAGGTGGGGTTGAGAGTTACGGGGAGACGGTGGGATTGGGGGATACGGAGAGAGGGTGGGATTGAGGGATACGGAGAGACGGTGGGAATGAGGGATATGGGGAGAAGGTGGGATTGGGGTATACGGGGAGACAGTGGGATTGGGGGATATGGGAGACGGTGGGATTGGGGGATACGGGGAGACGGTGGGATTGGGGGATACGGGGAGACGGTGGGATTGGGGGATACGGGGAGACGGTGGGATTGGGGGATACGGGAGACGCTGGGATTGGGGAATACGGAGAGACGGTGGGATTGAGGGATATGGGAGACGGTGAGATTGGGGGATACGGAGAGACAGTGGGATTGAGGGATACGGGAGACGGTGGGATTGGGGGATACGGGGAGACGGTGGGATTGGGGGATATGGGGCGATGGTGGGATTGGGGGATATGGGGAGACGCTGGGATTGGGGGATACGGAGAGACAGTGGGATTGAGGGATATGGGAGACGGTGGGATTGGGGGATACGGAGAGACGGTGGGATTGAGGGATACGGTGGGATTGGGGGATATGGGGAGAAGGTGAGATTGGGGGATACGGGGAGATGGTGGGATTGGGGGAAACGAGGATAAAGTGTGATTGGGGGATATGAAGAGAAGGTGGAATTGGGGGATATGGGGAGATGGTGGGATTGGGGGATACGGGGAGATGGTGGGATTGAGGGATGGGGGTGAAGGTGGGATTGAGGGATATGGAGAGAGGGTGGGATTGGGGTATACAGGGAGAAGGTGGGATTGAGGGATACGGGGAGATGGTGGGATTGAGGGATACGGGGAGTTGGTGGGATTGAGGGATACGGGTTAACGGTGGGATTGAAGGATACAGGGAGATGGTAGGATTGAGGGGCACAGGGAGACGGTGGGATTGAGGGATACAGGGAGACGGTGGGATTGAGGGATACAGGGAGATGGTGGGATTGAGGGAGACGGGGAGACGGTGGGATTGAGGGATACAGGGAGACGGTGGGATTGAGGGAGACGGGGAGACGGTGGGATTGAGGGATACGGGGAGACGGTGGGATTGAGGGACACGGGGAGACGGTGGGATTGAGGGACACGGGGAGACGGTGGGATTGAGGGATACAGGGAGATGGTGGGATTGAGGGACACGGGGAGACGGTGGGATTGAGGGACACGGGGAGAAGGTGGGATTGAGGGAGACGGGGAGACGGTGGGATTGAGGGATACGGGGAGACGGTGGGATTGAGGGACACGGGGAGACGGTGGGATTGAGGGACACGGGGAGACGGTGGGATTGAGGGATACAGGGAGACGGTGGGATTGAGGGATACGGGGAGAAGGTGGGATTGAGAGACACGGGGAGAAGGTGGGATTGAGGGACACGGGGAGAAGGTGGGATTGAGGGACACGGGGAGACGGTGGATTCCACACAAATTAAGACATTGACGACACCACTCCGACCCTCCTTGTATTTTAAAGAGCACTGACTCACAGCAAACTTGGCAAGGATATAGGCTCCTGCTCCAACTCCCACTCCAATAATACTTCGAAAACTACAGGAGGAAGGGGAGAGAGAGAGAGGGAGTGAGTGAGAGAGTTAGA
>NW_024470624.1:8814282-8870866 GCF_017639515.1 Carcharodon carcharias
CTGGCTCCAACTGGGAGCGCCCAAACTCCATCACGCTCAAACTTAGGTCGTCACCACCCCCCCCCGCCCCCCCGCCCCCGAACGTTTCCCCGTGAGCTCCGGCCGGGTGTGCCAGTCCCAGCCCTCCCCCTTCCAACCACCACCACGCCCCCACCCCTCCGCCGGCTCCGCTACGTACGGTTGAGGCCGATGTCGTGGTAGGTCAGAATGGCTGGACGGCCGCCCTTGGGTGACCCGTGGATGGTCACATGAAGAGACCCGTAAGGTGTCTCCACATCGTACTCCTGCAGGGAGAGGAGAGAGAGAGAGTGAGTGAGAGACTGAGAGAGACGGAGCGGGCATCAACAACAGCAACCACTCACGCCGGCGCAACAGCACCATAGCAGCGTGGGAGGAGGCAACTCGGCCCATCGGCTCCCTGCCCCAGTGATAGGTGATCCACTGGGGGAACCCCGTTCCCCTCCTCTGTCTTCTGGCTGGTCTGTTTCCCCGAAGTACCCACCCGATCGCCCTTTATGACCCCCCCCACCTGCCACGTCAACCATCCTCGCAAGCCCGCCAAGCTCACCGCCGCCTTCTCAAGGGGGCAATTAGGGACGGGCAATAAATGCTGGGCCCGGCCCAGCGACGCCCGCGTCCCGTGAGCGAATTTAACGAAAGCTCCCAGGTCATCGCCACTCACTGCGTAAAAATTAGTTCTTAGCGAGTCCGCAGCCGAAGTACTGCGCACAGTTCTGGTCTCCTTACTTAAGGCGGGGACGTAACCTGCGTTGGGAGCCGTTGGGAGAAGGTTCCCGGCCGATTCCCGGGGTGAAGGGGGGTTTGTCTCATGGGGAACCCGTGATAGTTTGGTCAACTCCGACGCGTGCCCGCCAACCATTAAAAGGCCTGTTTAACGCCGTTAAATAATCAATTACATTAATTTTTTTGGAAACCTCATCCATGGGCAGGATGAGGCTTCCAAAAGCACCCCCCCCCCACCCCCCACCCCACCTGCTGACCACCCCTCGCCAAGGGCAAAATTCCGCTCCATGTGTTGGTTTTAGCTTCAATGACCAACTTGGGACCCTCTTGACATCCCAAAGTGCCTCTTGGCCAATGAGGTAATTGTTTGAAGTTCAGCCGCCGATTCAGTTGCCAGGGAACGCGGCAGCCAATTTGTGCACAGCAAGCTCCCACAAAATAGCCGGATCATCTGTGTTTGCTGCGTGGGTTGGGCGATAAATATTGGGCCCCAGGACAACGAGGAGAACTCGCTGCCCAACCCCCACCACCCCCCATTACCTCTCCCCCTCCACCCACCCCACCGCCCGCTCTCCTACTGAAATAGTAGCCGTGGGATCTTTCACATCTGTCCGACAGGGTGGATGGGACCCTCGATCTAACGTCTGGTCAGAAAACGGACGACGGAGAGGTTGGGGGGAATGGGAAAGGGACGGGGAGGAGAAGGACGTTGGAAGGGGGAAGGTGGGGGGGGAAGCAAGACTGGGAGAGGGAGAAGGAGGGGGTGAGAGAGGGGGAAGGGAGGTAGAGAGGGAAGGGGGAAGGGCTGTGGAGAGAGACAGAACGGGGGGAAGAGAAGGAGAGAGAGGACGGAGGGATTGGGAAGTAGGGACAGAGTGAGGGGATAAAGGACAGAAGGATGGAAAAAGAGAGAGAGAGAGAGAGACAGACAGAGGGAGGGAGCAAACAGGGGAGAGAAACAGCAAAAAGAATAGAATGAGGAGGGGCAAGAGGGGAAGGGGAGAGAGAAGGGCAGGATGTGAAAGATCGACAGAGGGACGGAGGAAAATGATGTGAAAGGTTGAACGAGGTCGGGAGAAAGGCAGAGACAAAGAGAGGGAGCGACAGAGAACAGGGAGGAGGTGGATAGTCAGATGGTGACAAGGAGTTAGGGAGGGATATTCCCCCCGTGTCTCTCTTTCTCTCTGTCTTTGCCTCTCACTCTCTCTTTCTCTCTCTCTCTCTGTCACCCTCCCTCTCTCTCTTTGTGTCTGTCTCCCTCTCTCTCTCTGTCTGTCTCCATCTCTCTCCCTCTCTTGCTCGGTGTCACCCTCCCTCTCTCTGTCACCCTCGCATTCTCTCTCTCTCTCTCTATGCCACCCTCTCTCTCTCTCTCTCTCTCTGTGTCACCCTCTCTCTCCCTCTGTTGCCTTCCCCCCTCTCTCTCTATGTCTGTCTGGCTGTCTCTCTGTTTGCCTCTCTCTGTGTCACCCTCTCTCTTTCTCTCTCTCTGTCACCCTCCCTCTCCCTCTGTCGCCTTCCCTCTCTCTCTCCCTGCTTCTGTCTCTCTCTCTGTCTGTTTCCCTCTCTCTGTGTCACCCTCACTCTTTCTCTCTCTCTCTCTGTGTCACCTTCCCTCTCCCTCTGTTGCATTCCCTCTCTCTCTGTCTGTCTCTTTCTATCTCTGTCTGTTTCTCTGTGTCACCCTCTCTCTCTGTCACCTTCCTCTTTTTTCTCTGTGTCACCTTCCCGCTCTCTCTCTCTCTCTGTCAACCTCTCTCTCTCTGTTACCTTCTCTCTGTCCCTTTCTCCCTCCCTCTCCCTTTCTCTGTGTCACCCTCTCTCTCTCTGTGTCACCCTCTCTCTCTCTGTCACCCTCTCTCTCTCTGTCACCCTCTCTCTCTCTGTGTCACCCTCTCTCCCTCTATCTCACTGTCTTTCACTCTCGCTATCACCTTCCCTCTCTCTCTCCCCCTCTGAGTCTCCCTCTCTCTTTGTTACTCTCCCTCTCTCTGTCTGTCACCTCCCCCCTCTCTCCCTCTGTCTCTGTCTCTCTCTCTCTCACAGTCTTTTACTCTCTCTGTCACCCTCCCTCTCACCCTGTCTTTCCCCTTCTCTTTGTGTCACTCCCCCCCTCTGTTTTCCTCTCTGTCACACACTCTCACTCCCCGTCTCTCTCCCCTTCTCTCTCTCTGTCCATCTTTCCCTGTGTCGCTCTCCCTCTCTTTGACTTTCCCTGTTTGACTCTCTCTCTCTCTCCGAATCCATTCTCCTCTCCCTCTGTCTTTCTTCCTCTTTGCAGCTTTCTCTCCTGTCCTCTCTCCTTGTCCCTCTCTCTGGTGCTGTCAGGAATTTGTCCTCTCTAGCCTTGTAAAGTGGGTTAAATATCACAAGCTTCGAATTTGTATTTTGCTGATACAACTCTCACCTTGAACTAAAAATGGAAGCAGACGTCTCTCAATACGTACGTCACTCTGTCTCTGTGTTCGAGTCTCTCTTTCCGTATGTCCCTCTCTCTCTGCTTCTCTGTCTCTATCTCTTTCTCTCTATCTCTCTCTCTTTCTGCCTGTTTTTCTCTCACTGTTTCTATCTCTTTCTCTGCCTCTCTGTTTTTCTCCCTCTGTCTCTATCTCTTTCTCTCTCTAACTCTCTGCTTTTCTCTGTCTCTATCCCTCGCTCTCTCTCTCCCTCAGCCTGTTTTTCTCCCTCTGTCTTTATCCCTTTCTCTCTCTTGCTCCCTCTGCCCCTGTCTGTTTTGCCCACTGTCTATCCATTTCTTTCTCTCCCTTTGCCCCTCTTTCCCTCTGCCTCTCTCTGTCTGTTTTTCTCTCCCTCCCTCTATCCCTTTCTCTCTTGCTTTCTGCCTTTCTCTCTCTCTGCCTCTCTTTGTCTGTTTTCCTCTCTGTCTCTATCCCTTTCTCTCTCTCTCCGTCTGTTTTTCTCTCTCTGTCTCTAACCCTTTCTATCTCCCCGTATGTTTTTCTCTCTGTCTCTATCCCTTTCTCTCTCTTTCTCGTCTGTTTTTCTCTCTCAGTCTCTCTCTCCCTTTCTCTCTCTCCCCGTCTGTTTTTCTCTCTCTCTATCCCTTTCTCCCTCTCTCCCCCCTGCCTCTCTCTGTCTGTTTCCCTCTGTCTCTATCCCTTTCTCTCTCTCCCCGTCTGTTTTTCTGTCTCTCTCTCTCTCTCCCCGTGTCTGTTTTTCTCTCTCTCTCTCTATCCCTTTCTCTCTCTCTCTCCCCGTGTCTGTTTTTCTCTCTCTGTCTCTATCTCTTTCCCACTCTCTCCGTCTGTTTTTCTCTCTGTCTCTATCCCTTTCTCTCTCCATCTGTTTTTCTCTCTCTGTCTCCATCCCTTTCTCTCTCCGTCTGTTTTTCTCTCTCTGCCTCTATCCCTTTCTGTCTCTCTCTCCCTGTCTGTTTTTCTCTCTCTGTCTCTAGCCCTTTCTCTCTCTCTCAGTCTGTTCTTCTCTGTCTGTATCCCTTTCTCTCTCTCTCTCTCTCTCCCCGTCTGTTTCTCTCTCTCTCTCTCCCCGTCTGTTTTTCTCTCTCTGTCTCTGTCTCTCTCCCCATCCGTTCTTATCTCTCTCCCTGACCGCGATTGGCCCTCTGACTGGCCAATTAATGGCCAGGCATCATGAAACCCGCGTTGGCATGCTTAGCGCTGCATGTGGTGGTGGTAGTGGTGGGCGGGTGGGTTGGGGGGGAGGTGAGGGGGTGAGGGGTTGGGGTGGGGGAGGAGGGTGAGCACTGACGTCACTGTGGATACTGTGGTTGGGGGCTACGAGAAAGCTTCCCTGGGGGTGGACAGCTGCCCTCGGGGAGCTGGGGACAGGCAGATCATCAACTCGCGATCGATCGCCTTAAAATACAGCCAATTGGAAGTGCCGCCCGCAGGGGTTTATTCTGAATTGACTCCACCGTGGAGGTTGCACCCCACCCTCGCACGAGGCTGGATGAGAAACGCAGAGGCCGATTAATCCCGTAAGGTCGGGTGGTCCACCGGAAATTGCAGGCAATTGCGCGTTCACGGGCTTAACCGCCCTCTTGGCTGCCGGAGGGCACGCTTCCGACACTTGCACCTGCCCGCCCACCACCAACTCGAGCGACTTTATTCCAGGGCCGGGCCGGGCATGTGCCATCCTGTGGGACATAGAACTCTGCCCTCTCTCTCTGCCCTTCTCTGTCTGCTTCTCTCTCTCTGTCTCTATCTTTTTCTCTGACGGCCTGCCTCCCTCCCTCCCTCTCTCTGCCTCGCTCTGTTTTTCTCTCTCTATCTCTGTTTCTTTCTCTGTCTCTCTCTCTCTGCCTCTCGCTGTCTGTTTTTCTCTCTCTCTGTTTCTTTCTCTGTCTCTCTCTCTCTTCCTCCCTCTCTGTTTTTCTCTCTATGTCTCTATTTCTTTCTCCCTCTCTCTCTCTGCCTCTGTCTGTTTTTCTCTCTCCGTCTCTATCCCTTTCTCTGTCTCTCTCTCTCTCTGCCTCTCTCTGTCTGGTTTTCTCTCTCTATCTCTCTCTCTTCCTCCCTCTGTTTTTCTCTCTATGTCTCTATTTCTTTCTCTCTCTCTCTCTCTCTCTCCCTCTTCCTCCCTCTCTCTCTCTGCCTCTCTCTCTGTCTGGTTTTCGCTCTCTCTGTCTGTTTCTTTCTGTGTCTCTTTCTCTCTCTCCCTCCCTCTCTCTGCCTCTCTGTTTTTCTCTCTCTGTCTCTATCCCTTTCTCCATCTCTCTCTCTCAGCCTCTCTCTGTCTGTTTTTCTCTCTCTGTCTCTATCCCTTTCTCCATCTCTCTCTCTCAGCCTCTCTCTGTCTGTTTTCTCTCTCTGTCTCTATCCCTTTCTCCCTCTGTTTTTCTCTCTATGTCTCTATTTCTTTCTCTCTCTCTCCCTCTTCCTCCCTCTCTCTCTCTGCCTCTCTCTGTCTGGTTTTCTCTCTCTCTGTCTGTTTCTTTCTGTGTCTCTTTCTCTCTCTCCCTCCCTCTCTCTGCCTCTCTGTTTTTCTCTCTCTGTCTCTATCCCTTTCTCCATCTCTCTCTCTCAGCCTCTGTCTGTTTTTCTCTCTCTGTCTCTATCCCTTTCTCCATCTCTCTCTCTCTCAGTTTTTCTCTCTCTGTCTCTATTTCTTTCTCTGTCTCTTTCTCTCTCTCCCTCCCTCCACCCCTCTCTTGTCTGTTTTTCTCTCTGTCTCTCTCCCTTTCTCTATCTGTCTGTCCCTCTCCCTCCGTCCCTCTCTCTCTCTCTCTCTCTGCCCTCTCTCTCCATACCTCCATCTCTTTCTGCACCCATGTCTCACTGCCCCTCACTCCCCACCTCTCTCTCTCTCTCTCTCTCTCTCTCTCTCCCTTTCTCTCCTTCCCTCCCTCCAGCAATAAAGATCTACTCTATCAGCCAGGCTCCCTCCCTGGGGAAGGCTGACCTCCCCAGCAGTCAATAAGTTGCTCAGGTTCCTCGATTGCAGACTCTTGGCCTACGACCTCCAATGCACCCCCAGCAGACATAGACACTCACACACGCACACACACACACAGACACACACACACACACACACACACACTCACACACAGACACACTCACACACAGACACTCACACACGCACACACACACACACACACACACACACAGACACACTCACACACAGACACACACACACAGACACTCACACACACACACACACACGCAGACACACACGCAGACACTCACACACGCACTCACACACGCACACACACAGACACTCACGCACTCACAGACACACACACACACACAGACACTCACGCACTCACAGACACACAGACACACACGCACTCACAGACACACACACACACACAGACACACACACACACACACACACACACACACACACAGACACACACGCACTCACAGACACACGTGCACACACACACACAGACACACTCACACACGCACTCACAGACATGCACTCACACAGATATACACAGACTCACCCAGATACACATACAGACACACACACACAGATATATATACACACACACACACAGATATATACACACACACACACAGATATATACACACACACACACACACACAGACACACACACACACACAGACACACACACACACAGACACACACACACACACAGACACACACACACACACACAGACACACACACACACACACAGACACAGATATACACACACACGCACCCACACACGCACTCACAGACACGCACACACAGACACACACATACACACACACACATACACAGACACACATACACAGACACACATACACAGACACACATACACAGACACACATACACACACATTCACACAGAGACACACACACACAGAGACACACACACACAGAGACACACACACACACTCACACAGACACACACACACTCATACACACACAGACACAGATCCACACAGACACACACACACACCCACAATCACAGATGCACACAGATATGCACACACACACTCACAGATACACATTCACACAGACCCACACACAAACAGAGGCACACACACACAATCAAAACCCACACAGACCCACACACAGGCAGAGACACACACAATCACCACAGACCCACACGCACACATACACACACACAGGCAGAGACACACACAATCACCACAGACCCGCACACACAGATACACACAGACACAGACCCACACACTCTCACAGCCAGACACAGACACACACACAGACACAGACACATACACATGCACATGCACACAATCACAGACCCACACACGTACACACACACTCACACACTCACACGCACAAGGACTCCCAAGGTTATCCGGAGAAGAATGGGATTAGTCAATGTCTGCGGGCCGTCCCTTGGGGAATGTGATGAACGGAAGAGAAAAGCTGGGAGCTGCTGCTCAGTCTCGGATCAGCAATCCAGGAGAAGTGCATGAGGTGGGGGTGTCGGTGGGGTGGGGTGGTGGGTTGGGGGAGGGGGGGGGCGGCGCGGTGGGAGGTGGGTGGTGGGTGGTGGAGGTGGATGGAGGTGGTGGGGAGCCAGGAGAAAGACAGGGTGATATTCAACTGGAGAGCTGTCCACTCACCCCTGCCCAGCGTTCCAGCATTTTGGAGGTCAATCCCACCAGGAGTGTCAAGGACAGATAGGAGACGGCCCTTGTGGTCTGTCTGCCTCAGAGAGTCTTTGGCCGGCCAGGTTTCGGTGCCTTCTCTCCTTCCCTCTCCCTCCTTTTCTCCCTCTCTCGCTCTCACACAGTCACTCACGTGCTTCTGCTCTCTCTCTCTTTCTCTCTCTCTCTCACACACACACACACACACACTCGTGCTCCCACTCTCTCTCTCTCTCACTCAGGCTCCCGCTCTCGCTCTCTCTCTCTCATTCACTCACTCATACTCTCTCTCCCTCCCTCTCTCTCTCTCTCTCTCATTCACTCACTCGTGCTCTCTCTCTCTCTCTCTCTCTCTCTCCCTCTCCCTCCTCACTGGATTAATAAACCCACCTGAGCATCTTGCCACCAATCCCACCCCTTCCCCCACCCACCACCCCACCGCCCCCTCTTTCTCCTAATTGGTTCAAGCACTCGACCATCAGCTGGCCCTGTGATTGGCCCAGTTATGTGCCAGGACGGACCTGCCCATCACGATGACTAACCGGCACGTTTCCATGCGGAGCAGTGACCGACACTCTCCCAGCCCCAACGCCACCAAACCCCACCCCACCCCTCCCCCAGGCCCCGACCCCACCCCGACCCGCCAACCCCAGACTGGGCTCCCTCGAGCCAGCGTTTCGCCTGAGGACACGCCCTCCACTTCCCCTCCCCTCCCCCCCTCCCCAATATCCCTCCACCTTCACCTACCCACCCCGCCCCACCTCAATTCCCGGCCCGAGCCCCTCGCCTCCTGCTCTCGGCTCTCGGTTGGGAGGAGGGGGGGGGGGGGGTGGAATTAATCCTCTCACCCACCTCTCTCCCAGTTACAGCGGGCAGCCTGTTCCTAAAGGGGCGGCCAACCTGCGCACAGCAAGATCCCATCGACGGCATGGCGATCCCTGACCGGATCGACTCTCTCTTTCCTTTCCTCCCCACCCCACCCCACCCGCCAAGCCATTGTTGGTTGAGGGGGCAAACATTGGCCTCATTGGCTTTCTGCCGGCGCAGTGGGGGGTCCTTGATGTCTGCCCGAGGGTGGGGTGGAGTGGGGGCGGGGTGGGGTGGGGTGGGGGGGGGGGGTGCGCGGGGAGTGGTGCAAAAGGCAAATGTGGTTGTGGGAATGGGGGTGCGTCAGCCCTGTTTTACCAGGACCGGAGGGGTTGTGGGGGGGTTGCTAGTGAGGGGGGTCGGGGGGCTGGTGGGAGCAGTGGAGGGGGGAGGGGTGGGGGTGTTGGGGGAGGGGAAGGGAAATCTGCTCGCAAGTCAGCTTGGCGCAGGAGTCCTACAATAGGGCCATTCATCGGCCCATTGGCAGTCAGGGAGGCTGCTTAGCCCACAGGAGCAGGCCTGGCCGGCAGTGAGTCAGCAGGAAAGTGCAAGGTGGTCAAGGCCCTCCCCCTACCCTCCTCACCACCACCCCGGGTTGGGGGGGGTGGTTTCCGAGCAGGAGAGGAGCCCATAAACCACCGCAGAGAGAAAAAGCCGACCTTCAAAGGGGCTGCGCCGTAAATCTACTGGCATTCAGCCAGGCCTCGGGCCCAAATGCCGGCCAGAGCGCAAGAGCAAGACCGGCTGGTTGCCATGGCTGGGGTTTTAACCCTTCATCCGCCCCTCACCATTCCATTATCACCATTCCCCCCCCCCCTCCCGCCAACAGCCCCCGGACGCTCAAACTCATCCCACCCACAGAAGGACTCACCGCTGAGGGCCGGCGTGAGAGGGGTTACGGGGGGGAGGGGTGGGGGTGGGGGCAGGAGAGTTGGGGGAGGCGTTGCAGGGGGAGGTGTGTTGGGGGCAGGAGTGGAGGGTAGGGTGGTCCCTGTAAACGGTTGTGGAATTGTCCTTAGAGAAAAGCCCACCCGCTTCACCGCACGTCCGTTTTGGGGGTGGGGGGGGGGACATTTATAGGGGCAGGGTCTGGTTGAAGGGGGGGAGTGGTGGGGCGATTCAGAGGTCGGGCGCTGACGAGCGGGGCAATCGGAGTCGGGTTTTTAATCGGTCAGGGAATCGAGGCCAAGGTGGGGTGGGGAAGGTGGGGTTTATGCGGGGGCAGGAGTAGGGGGTGGGGGTGGTGATAAAGGCAGGAAAGTGGCGTTGAAGGGCGGGGGGGGCAGACTCGATGGGCCGAGCGGCCTCCTACTGCTCCTGCCTCTCACGGTCCAATTGCGGGAAATCTGCCATCCTTACCCGGCCCAGCCTATACGTGACTCCAGGCCCCTCACCTCACCCACCCACCCCACCCCCCCCCCAACCCCCCACCCCCGCCCCGGACAATGCGGTTGACTCTTAACTGCCTACCCCCCCCACATTGGGGGCAGATGGCCGAACAAGACTCTCCATTCAAGGGGCAACTAGGGACGGGCAACAGATGCTGGGGCCTCGCCAGACATGCCCATGATCCCTGTGAGAGGAATAAACAGATCCACGGCCCAGGCTGGTCTCCGTTACCTCATCTCCATTCACGTCGCTCTGCTCCGGTTCCCTTGGTAACACCAGAGAGCATTCAATCTCAGCGTGGGAACCTCCAGTCGAACCCCGCCAACCGACACAACCCCACACCCACCTCCTCACCGCCCAACCCTTCCTGCACACCCCCCCCTCCCCCAACCTCCGGCACTCAGAGGAACCAACTTTCCACTGGTACCCCTTGTGTGGAAAGGATGGAGAGACAGTGGGTGTCAGGGAATAGAGAGAGAGAGAGATAGAGAGAGTGGATGAAGGTCTGAGGGGG
This sequence comes from Carcharodon carcharias, assembly GCF_017639515.1. NCBI lineage: Eukaryota > Metazoa > Chordata > Chondrichthyes > Lamniformes > Lamnidae > Carcharodon > Carcharodon carcharias. Next base: position 8,824,843 of record NW_024470624.1, read on the forward strand.
GGAGAGACAGAGCGAGAGAGTGGTAGGAGGAATGGGGGGGAGAGAGAGAGTGGATGGAGGAATATGAGAGAGAGAGCGAGAGAGAGAGAGAGAGAGAGAGAGTGGATGGAGGAATGAGGGGGGAGAGAGAGAGAGAGAGAGAGTGGTAGGAGGAATGAGAGGGGAGAGGGAGAGAGAGAGAGAATGGTAGGAGGAATGAGAGGGGAGAGGGAGAGGGAGAGAGAGAGAGAATGGTAGGAGGAATGAGAGGGGAGGGAGAGAGTGGATGGAGGACTGAGGGGGGAGAGAGAGAGAGTGGATGGAGAAATGAAAGGGAGAGAGAGAGAGAGAGATAGTGGAGGAGGAATGAGAGGGGTGAGAGAAGAGAGAGAGAGTGAGAGAGAGAGCGGATGGAGGAATATGAAAGAGAGAGAGAGAGAGTGATGGAGGAATGAGAGGAAGAGAGAGACGGAGTGGATGGAGGACTGAGAGAAGAGAGAAAGCGAGAGAGTGGATGGAGGAATGAGAGGGGAGAGAGAGAGTGGACGGAGGACTGAGGGGGGAGAGAGGGAGAGAGAGTGGATGGAGGAGCGAGGGGGAGAGAGGGAGAGAGTGGATGGAGGAGCGAGGGGGAGAGAGGGAGAGAGTGGATGGAGGAGCGAGGGGGAGAGAGGGAGAGTGGATGGAGGAGCGAGAGAGAGTGGATGGAGGAATGAGAGAGAGTGGATGGAGGAATGAGAGAGGAGAGAGAGAGAGTGGATGGAGGAATGAGAGAGGAGAGAGAGAGAGAGAGAGAGAGAGAGGATGGAGGAATGAGAGAGGAGAGAGAGAGAGATATTGGATGGAGGAATGGGAGAAGGGAGAGAGCGAGAGAGTGGATGGAGGAATGAGAGAGAGAGAGAGAGCGAGAGAGTGGATAGAGGAATGTTGTTGAAGAGAGGGAGCAAGAGAGTGGATGGAGGAATGAGAGAAGAGAGAGTGGATGGAGGAATGAGAGAAGAGAGGGAGAGAAAGCGAGAGAGATAGTGGATGGGGGAATGAGACGGGAGAGAGAGAGAGAGAGTGTGTGGATGGAGGACTGAGAGGGAGAGAGATAGTGGGAGAGAGAGTGGAGGAGGAATGAGAGGAAGAGAGAGAGAGTGAGGAGGAATGGGGGGAGAGAGAGACAGAGCGAGAGAGTGGATGGAGGAATGAGAGGGAGAGAGAGGGAGTGGAGGAGGAATGACGGGGAGAGAGAGTGGAGGAGGAATGGGGGAGAGAGAGAGATAATGGTTGGAGGAATGAGAGGAGAGAGAGAGCGAGAGAGTGGATTGAGGAACTAGAGAAGAGAGAGAGAGAGCGAGAGAGTAGATGGAAGAATAAGAGAGGAGAGAGAAAGAGCGAGAGAGAGAATGGATGGAGGAATGAAAGGAGAGAGAGAGAGAGAGAGTGGATGGAGGAATGAAAGGGGGAGGGAGAGAGAGAGTGGATGGAGGAATGAGAGAGAGAGAGAGAGAGCGAGAGAGTGGATGGAGGAATGAGAGAAGGGAGAGAGCGAGAGAGTGGATGGAGGAATGAGAGAGAGAGAGAGAGAGAGATAGTGGATGGGGGAATGAGAGGAGAGAGAGAGAGAGTGGATGGAGGAATGAGAGAAGGGAGAGAGCGAGGGAGTGGATGGAGGAATGAGAGAGAGAGAGCGAGAGCGAGAGAGTGGATGGAGGAATGAGAGAGGAGAGAGAGCGAGAGAGTGGATGGAGGAATGAGAGAAGAGAGAGAGAGCGAGAGAGAGAGTGGATGGAGGAATGAGAGAGGAGAGAGAGAGAGCGAGATAGTGGATGGGGGAATGAGAGGAGAGAGAGAGAGAGAGAGAGTGGATGGATGAATGAGAGAGGAGAGAGAGCGAGAGTGGATGGAGGAATGAGAGAAGAGAGAGAGAGAGAGCGAGAGAGAGAGTGGATGGAGGAATGAGAGAGGAGAGAGAGAGCGCGAGAGAGTGGATGGAGGAATGAGGGAAGGGAGAGAGCGAGAGAGTGGATGGAGGAATGAGAGAGGAGAGAGAGAACGAGAGAGTGGATGGAGGAATGAGGGAGGAGAGAGAGATAGTGGATGGGGGAATGAGAGGGGAGAGAGAGAGAGAGAGAGAGAGAGAGAGTGGATGGAGGAATGAGAGAGGGGAGAGAGCGAGAGAGTGGATGGAGGAATGAGAGAGGAGAGAGAGAGCGCGAGAGAGTGGATGGAGGAATGAGAGAAGGGAGAGAGCGAGGGAGTGGATGGAGGAATGAGAGAGAGAGAGAGAGCGCGAGAGAGTGGATGGAGGAATGAGAGAGGAGAGAGAGCGAGAGAGTGGATGGAGGAATGAGAGAAGAGAGAGAGAGCGAGAGAGAGAGTGGATGGTGGAATGAGAGAGGAGAGAGAGATAGAGAGTGGATGGAGGAATGAGAGAAGGGAGAGAGTGAGAGAGTGGATGGAGGAATGAGAGAGGAGAGAGAGAACGAGAGAGTGGATGGAGGAATGAGGGAGGAGAGAGAGATAGTGGATGGGGGAATGAGAGGGGAGAGAGAGAGAGAGAGAGAGAGTGGATGGAGGAATGAGAGAGGAGAGAGAGATAGTGGATGGGGGATTGAGAGGGGAGAGAGAGAGAGAGAGAGAAAGTGGATGGAGGAATGAGAGAAGAGAGAGAGCGAGAGAGTGGGTGGAGGAATGAGAGAAGAGAGAGAGTGCGAGAGAGCAAGAGAGTGGATGGAGGAATGAGAGAGGAGAGAGAGAGCGAGAGAGAGAGTGGATGGTGGAATGAGAGAGGAGAGAGAGATAGAGAGTGGATGGAGGAATGAGAGAAGGGAGAGAGCGTGAGAGTGGATGGAGGAATGAGAGAAGGAAGTGAGCGAGAGAGTGGATGGAGGAATGAGAGAGGAGAGAGAGTGCGAGAGAGCAAGTGAGTGGATGGAGGAATGAGAGAGGAGAGAGAAAGCGAGAGAGAGAGTGGATGGAGGAATGAGAGAAGGGAGAGAGAGCGAGAGAGAGAGTGGTTGGAGGAATGAGGAGAGAGAGAGAGAGAGAGAGTGGATGGAGGAGCGAAGAGGAGAGAGAGCAAGAGTGTGGGTGGAGGAACGAGAGAGGAGAGAGAGCGAGAGAGAGAGTGGATGGAGGAACGAGAGAGGAGAGAGAGCGAGAGAGAGAGTGGATGGAGGAATGAAAGGAGAGAGGGAGAGAGTGGATGGAGGAATGAAGGGGAGGGGCAGAGGAAGAGAAGGATGTGGAGAGAGAGAGAGAAAAAAAGGGAACCAGAGGAGGGAGATAAGGAATGAGAGAAAGTGAGAGAGAGAGAGAGAGAGAGAGAGAGAAAGGATGGAGGGGAGATCAGGGAAAGAGAGAAATTAGGGAGGGAAGGGGAGAGACAGGAGGAATTGGAGAGTATGAGGGAAAGACCTGGGAATGAGGGAGAGAGAGAAAGAGGGAGAAAGGAGATAGAGAGAGAGAGAGAGAGGGAGGAAAAAGAGAGAGATAAAGGAAAAGAGAGAGAAACAGAGGCAAAGAAAGGAGAGAGAGACACACACACAAAATAAAGAGAGAGAGAGGCAAAGGAAATGATAGGAAAGGAGAGAGAGAGAGAGAGAAAGGAGAAAGAGAGAGAAAGAAGAAAGAAAGAGAGAGACAAGGGAGGAGAGAGAGACAAGGGAGGAGAGAGAGACAAGGGAGGAGAGAGAGACAAGGGAGGAGAGAGAGAGAGAGACAAGGGGGAGAGAGAGACAAGGGAGGAGAGAGAGACAAGGGAGGAGAGAGAGAGAGAGAGACAAGGGGGGAGAGAGAGAGAGAGTGACAAGGGAGGAGAGAGAGACAAGGGGGGAGAGAAAAAAAGACAGAGAGAGAGGGGGGCAATAAGGGCAGAGAGAGGGAGGGAGGCAGAGGATGAAGGGGAAGAGAGAGAGTGAGACTGAGGCAGAAGAGGGTTGAGAGAGAGAGGGTGAGGGGACAGGAAGGAGAGGGAGCAGATGGAGAGAGAGGGCGAGGGATATGATAAAAACATCTTGAGGGCTCTGGATTGAGACCAGCTCCAGAATCCCACTGCCCGGGCCATGAGGGGACAGTCCCAGACATGGCAGCCGGGGTGGAGTTAAAGAGGATGGTGCAGACGGAGACTCACCTGACCATGATCCAGAAGGATGGTGGCAGCAATGGTAGCTTCCTGAAAGAGCAAACAGAACAGGGGCAGGGAGGGAGGGAGAGAGAGATAGAGAGAGACAGAGGTCAACTCCAGTCCAATGACAGCGCACACTCCCAGAACTGACCAACCGATCACCGCCACACTGATCGCTCGGTGAGAGACCACAACCCCCCCAGCACCCAACGTCCCCCCTAACATCGAAACCCCCCAACCCAACACCCAACGCCTCCAACCCCAACACCCCATCCCAACACACCCACCCAACCCCCAACGCCCCCACCCCAAGATCGAACACCCCCACCCCAACACCCAACGCCCCCACTCCAACACCCCCATCCCAACACCGAACCCCGCCACCTCAACACCCATCACATCCACCACAACACTCAACGACCCCACCCCAACGCCCCACCCCAACACCCAACGTCCCCACCCCAACACCCAACGTCCCCACCCCAACACCCTACACCCACACCCCAACACCCAACGTCCCCACCCTCACACCCAACACCCCCACCCCAACACCCAACGTCCCCACCCTCACACCCAACAGACCCACCCCAACACCCAACGTCCCCACCCCAACACCCCCACCCTCACACACAACAGCCCCACCCCAACACCCAAAGTCCCCACCCCAACAGCCCCACCCCAACACCCAACCTCTCCACCCCAACACCCCCACCCTCACACCCAACAGCCCCACCCCAACACCCAACGTCCCCACCCCAACACCCCCACCCTCACACCCAACAGCCCCATCCTAACACCCCACACATTAGTCCTGCATCACAAGACCGCCGGTCACAGGAGCAGGAAGAGGCCATTCAGCCCCTCAAGCCCCCCCTCTGCCATTCGGTGGCCACCCTGCGCCTGAGCTCCCTCGACCCCACCGGGCGCTGTGACCTGGCAGAGGGCGTGAAGGCTCAGGGAGTTGGGGAATCTTTGGATTTGTCCCAGCCCCATGGGTTGTGGACCTGCTGCCATGTCCAAGTCTGAGGCCAATAGGTTTATGGTCTCCGAGGGAACCAAGGGGTATGGGGACGCAATGGCAAGGTGGAGTGGAGGTAGATGGTCAGCCAAGAATCGCACTGAATGGGCAAGCAGGGCTGGAGGGGCCGAATGGCCACTCAAAATCCTGCATCGTGTTCTTTCTATGATTGTTTGTGGCCTCACTGGCTGGGCCCGGCCTTTATTGGCCTACCCCTACCTACCCCTCGAGAAGGTGGTGGTGGGTGAGCCGCCTTCTTGAGCCGCTGCAGCCCCTGTGGTGTAGGTACACCCACCGCGCTGTTAGAGAGGGAGTTCCCAGGGTTTTGACCCGGCGACAGTGAAGGAACGGCCGATATATTCCCAAGTCGGGATGGGCGAGTGGCTCGGAGGGGAACTTCCAGGTGGGGGTGTTCCCCATGCGTCTGCTGCCCTCGTCCTTCTAGGCGGTAGCGGTCGTGGGTTTGGAAGGTGCTGTCGAAGGAGCCTCGGTGAGTTGCTGCGGTGCATCTTGTAGATGGTACACACACTGCTGCCGCTGTGCGTCGGTGGTGGAGGGAGTGAATGTTGGTGGATGGGGTGCCAATCGAGCAGGGGCTGCTTTGTCCTGGACGGTGTCGAGCTTCTCGAGTGTTGTGGGAGCCGCACTCATCCAGGCAAGTGGGGGGAGTGTCCCATCACACTCCTGACTTGTGCCTTGTAGATGGTGGACAGACTTTGGGGGGAGTCAGGAGGTGAGTGACTCTCCGCAGGATTCCCAGCCTCTGACCTGCTCTTGTAGCCACAGTATTTATATGGCTGGTCAGGTTCAGTTTCTGGTCAATGGTAACCCCCAGGATGTTGATAGTTGGGGGATTCAGCGATGGTAATGCCATTGAATGTCAAGGGGCGATGGTTGGATTCTCTCTTGTTGGAGATGGTCATTGCCTGGCACTTGTGTGGTGTGAATGTTACTTGCCACTTGTCAGCCCCAAGCCTGGATATTGTCCAGGTCTTGCTGCATTTGGACATGGATGCGAGAGGATCGCGGAGATCTTGGAGGGTCGAGGGGGCTGGAGGAGGTTACAGATATCGGGAGGGGGGGTAGGGGGCGGTGCGAGGCCATGGCGAGATTTGAAAATCAGGAAGTCGCAGGATAGAGAGCTGATGCAGGTCAGCGAACCCGAGGGGGTTGGGGGTGGGGGGGGAGGGGGCGATAGGGGGGCTGGGCGGGAGAGCAGCTAAGTTTTGGGTGAGATGGCGTTTAGGGAGGGAGGAACGCGGGAGACCGGCCGGGAGCAGTCGGGCCTGGAGGTGATGGAGACGGGGTGCGGGGTGCGAGGTGTTCGGCAGCGGAAGAGCCGAGACAGGGATTGGAGCACCGGCGATGATACGCTCGATGACAGGAGGAGAAACTCAGCTGAGCCATGACCAGGCCCCAGGCTGGTATCAGTGGAGATAAACCCTCTGACCCGCCCCCTTCCCAGTCGCAGCCAAGGCACCGTCGTCTGATATGTATTTTAGGTTCACCAGGAGGGGGCAGAAAACCTCCATCCCAGGTTACCTCAGCCCCAGGCTTCACCTTAGGTGGCGCCTGAAGAGGCCGCAGCCTAGCCTCTCCCCCCGGGCGCACATCATGTCCTCTGGTCGTGCCAACAGCAGCGTGCTCGGTAGAGGTAGTGGGGAGAAAGTGGGATTAGTTTGGGATTGATACAGGGCCATGGGGGGAGAGCAGGGGCAGTGGGATAAGTTTGGGATTGATACAAGGCTATGGGGAGAGAGTGGGACAGTGGAATTCGTTTGGGATTGATACAGGGCTAAGGGGAGAGAGGAGGGCAGTGAGATTACTTTGGGATTGATACAGGGCTATGGGGAGAGAGTGGGGCAGTGGAATTCGTTTGGGACTGATATAGGGCTATGGGGAGAGAGCGGGGAAGTGGGATTCGTTTGGGATTGATACAGGGCTATGGGGAGAGAGCGGGCAAGTGGGATTAGTTTGCGTTTGATACAGGACCAAGGGGAGAGAGTGGGGCAGTGGGATTTGTTGGAAATGATTCAGGGCTATGGGGAGAGAGCAGGACAGTGGGATTAGTTTGGGATTGTTACAGGTCTATGGGGAGGGTGTGGGGCAGTGGGATTAGTTTGGGATTGTTACAGGTCTATGGGGAGGGTGTGGGGCAGTGGGATTAGTTTAAGATTGATACAGGGCTATGGGGAGAGAGCGGGACAGTGGGATCAGTTTGGGATTAATACAGGGCTATGGGGAGAGAGCGGGGCAGTGGGGTTAGTTTGGGATTGATACAGGACTATGGGGAGGGTGTGGGGTAGTGGGATTAGTTTGGGATTCATACAGGGCTATGGGGAGACAGTGGGATAGTGGGATTAGTTTGGGAATGATACAGGGCTATGGGGAGAGAGGGGGCAGTGGGATTAATTTGGAATTGATACAGGTGTATGGGGATAGTGCGGGACAGTGGGATTAGTTTGGGATTGATACAGCGCTATGGGGGGAGAGCGGGGCAGTGGGATTAGTTTGGGATTTATACAGGGCTATGGGAAGAGTGTGGGGCACTGCAATTAGTTTGGGATTGATACAGGGATAAGGGGAGAGAGGTGGGCAGTGGGATTAGTTTAAGATTGATACGGGGCTATGGGGAGAGAGCGGGACAGTGGGATTAGTTTGGGATTAGTACAGGGATATGGGGAGAGAGAAGGGCAGTCGGGTTAGTTTGGGATTGATACAGGGATATGGGGAGAGAGCAGGACAATGGGATTAGTTTGGGATTGATACAGGGTTATGGGGAGAGAGCGGGGCAGTGGGGTTAGTTTGGGAATGATACAGGGCTATGGGGATAGAGCGGGACAGTGGGATTAGTTTGGGATTGATACAGGTGTATGTGGATAGAGCGGGACAGAGGGATTAGTTTGGGATTGATACAGGGCTATGGGGATGGTGTGGGGCAGTGGGATTAGTTTGGGATTGATTCAGGGCTATGGGGAGACAGTGGGATAAGTTTGGGAATGATACAGGGCTATGGGGAGAGAGCAGGGCAGTGGGATTTGTTTGGAATTGATACAGGTCTAATGGGAGGGAGTGGGGCAGTGGGATTAGCTTGGGATTGATACAGGGCTATGGTGAGAGAGCGGGGCAGTGGGATTAGTTTGGAATTGATACAGGTCTATGGGGAGAGAGTAGGGCAGTGGGATTAGTTTGGGATTGATACAGGGCTATGGGGAGAGAGCGGGGCAGTGGGATTAGTTTGGGATTGATACAGGGCTATGGGGAGAGAGTGGGACAGTGGGATTCGTTTGGAATTGATACAGGTGTATGGGGATAGAGCGGGACACTGGGATTAGTTGGGAAAGATACAGGGCTACGGGGAAAAAGCGGGGCAGTGGGATTAGTTTGGGACTGATACAGGGTTTTGGGGAGAGAGCGGTTCAGTGCGATTAGTTTGGGATTGATTCAGGGCTATGGGGAGAGAGCGGGGCAGTGGGATAAGTTTGGGATTGATACAGGGCTATGGGGAGAGAGCGGGGCAGTGGGATTAGTTTGGGATTGATACAGGGCTATGGGGAGAGAGGGGGGCAGTGGGATTAGTTTGGGACTGATACAGGGCTATGGGAAGAGAGTGGGGCATGGGATTAGTTTGGGATTGAGACAGGGCTATGGAGAGAGAGCGGGGCAGTGGGATTAGTTTGGGATTGAGACAGGGCTATGGGGAGAGAGCGAGGCAGTGGGATTAGTTTGGGATTGAGACAGGGCTATGGGGCGAGAGCGGGGCAGTGGGGTTAGTTTGGGATTGATACAGGGCTATGGGGAGAGAGTGGGGCAGTTGGATTAGTTTGGCATTGAAACAGGGCTACGGGGAGAGAGTGGGGCAGTGGGATTAGTTTGGGATTGATACAGCGCTACGGGGAGAGAGTGGGGCAGTGGGATTAGTTTGGGATTGATACAAGGCTATGGGGAGAGAGTGGGGCAGTGGGATTAGTTTGGGATTGATACAGGGATAAGGGGAGAGAGGTGGTCAGTGGGATTAGTTTAAGATTGATACAGGGCTATGGGGAGAGAGCGGGACAGTGGGATTAGTTTGGGATTAATACAGGGCTATGGGGAGAGAGCGGGACAGTGGGATTCGTTTGGAATTGATACAGGGCTATGGGGAGAGAGCGGGACAATGGGATTAGTTTGGGATTGATACAGGGTTATGGGGAGAGAACGGGGCAGTGGGGTTAGTTTGGGATTGATACAGGGCTATGGGGAGTGTGTGGGGCAGTGGGATTAGTTTGGGATTCATACAGGGCTATGGGGAGACAGTGGGATAGTGGGATTAGTTTGGGAATGATACAGGGCTATGGGAAGAGAGAGGGACAGTAGGATTAATTTGGAATTGATACAGGTGTATGGGGATAGAGCGGGACAGTGGGATTAGTTTGGGATTGATACAGGGCTATGGCGCGAGAGCGGGGCAGTGGGAGAAGTTTGGGATTGATACAGGGCTATAGGGAGAGAGCGGGGCAGTGGGATTAGTTTGGGATTGATACAGGGCTATGGGGAGAGAGCGGGGCAGTGGGGTTAGTTCTGGATTGATACAGGACTATCGGGAGAGAGCGGGGCAGTGGGATTTGTTGGAAATGATAAAGGGCTATGGGGAGAGAGCGGGACAGTGGGATTAGTTTGGGATTGATACATGGCTATGGGGAGAGAGGGGGCAGTGGGATTAGTTTGGGATTGATACAGGGCTATGGGGAGACAGTGGGATAGTGGGATTAGTTTGGGAATGATACAGGGCTATGGGGAGACAGCGGGACAGAGGGATTAATTTGGAATTGATACAGGTGTATGGGGATAGAGCGGGGCAGTGGGATTAGTTTGGGATTGATACAGGTGTATGCGGATAGAGCGAGACAGTGGGATTAGTTTGGGATTCATACAGGGCTATGGGGAGACAGTGGGATAGTGGGATTAGTTTGGGAATGATACAGGGCTATGGGGAGAGAACGGGACAGTGGGATTAATTTGGAATTGATACAGGTGTATGGGGATAGAGCGGGACAGTGGGATTAGTTGGGGATTGATACAGGGCTACGGGGAAAGAGCGGGGCAGTGGGATTAGGTCGGGACTGATACAGGGCTATGGGGAGAGAGCGGGGCAGTGCGATTAGTTTGGGATTGATACAGGGCTATGGGGAGAGAGTGGGGCAGTGGGATTCGTTTGGAATTGAAACAGGGCTATGGGGAGAGAGCGGGACAATGGGATTAGTTTGGGATTGATACAGGGTTATGGGGAGAGAGCAGGTCAGTGGGGTTAGTTTGGGATTGACACAGGGCTATGGGGAGACAGTGGGATAGTGGGATTAGTTTGGGAATGATACAGGGCTATGGGGAGAGAACGGGACAGTGGGATTAAATTGGAATTGATACAGGTGTATGGGGATAGAGTGGGACAGTGGGATTAGTTTGGGATTGATACAGGGCTATGGGGAGGGAGTGGGGCAGTGGGATTAGTTTGGGATTCATACAGGGCTATGGGGAGACAGTGGGATAAGTTTGGGAATGATACAGGGCTATGGGGAGAGAGCGGGACAGTGGGATTAATTTGGAATTGATACAGGTGTATGGGGATAGAGCGGGACAGTGGGATTAGTTTGGGATTGATACAGGGCTACGGGGAAAGAGCGGGGCAGTGGGATTAGTTTGGGACTGATACAGGGTTTTGGGGAGAGAGCGGTTCAGTGGGATTAGTTTGGGATTGATTCAGGGCTATGGGGAGAGAGCGGGACAGTGGGATAAGTTTAGGATTGATACAGGGCTATGGGGAGAGAGCGGGGCAGTGGGATTAGTTTGGGATTGATACCGGGTTATGGGGTGAGAACGGGGCAGTGGAGTTAGTTTGGGATTAATACAGGGCTATGGGGAGGGTGTGGGGCAGTGGGATTAGTTTGGGAATGATACAGGGCTATGGGGAGAGAGCGGGACAGTGGGATTAATTTGGAATTGATACAGGTGTAGGGGAGAGAGCGGGGCAGTGGGGTTAGTTCGGGATTGATACAGGACTATGGGGAGAGAGCGGGGCAGTGGGATTTGTTGGAAATGATAAAGGGCTAAGGGGAGAGAGCGGGACAGTGGGATTAGTTTGGGATTGATACATGGCTATGGGGAGAGAGGGGGCAGTGGGATTAGTTTGGGATTGATACAGGGCTATGGGGAGACAGTAGGATAGTGGGATTAGTTTGGGAATGATAAAGGGCTATGGGGAGAGAACGGGAAAGTGGGATTAATTTGGAATTGATACAGGTGTATGTGGATAGGGCGAGACAGTGGGATTAGTTTGGGACTGATACAGGGCTATGGGGAGGGTGTGGGGCAGTGCGATTAGTTTGGGATTGATACAGGGCTATGGGGAGACAGTGGGATAGTGGGATTAGTTTGGGAATGATACAGGGCTATGGGGAGAGAGCGGGACAGTGGGATTAGTTTGGGATTGATACAGGGCTATGGGGAGAGAGTGGGGCAGTGGGATTCGTTTGGAATTGATACAGGGCTATGGGGAGAGAGCGGGACAATGGGATTAGTTTGGGATTGATACAGGGTTATGGGGATAGAGCGGGTCAGTGGGGTTAGTTTGGGATTGACACAGGGCTATGGGGAGACAGTGGGATAGTGGGATTAGTTTGGGAATGATACAGGGCTATGGGGAGAGAACGGGACAGTGGGATTAAATTGGAATTGATACAGGTGTATGGGGATAGAGTGGGACAGTGGGATTAGTTTGGGATTGATACAGGGCTATGGGGAGGGAGTGGGGCAGTGGGATTAGGTTGGGATTCATACAGGGCTATGGGGAGACAGTGGGATACGTTTGGGAATGATACAGGGCTATGGGGAGAGAGCGGGACAGTGGGATTAATTTGGAATTGATACAGGTGTATGGGGATAGAGCGGGACAGTGGGATTAGTTTGGGATTGATACAGGGCTACGGGGAAAGAGCGGGGCAGTGGGATTAGTTTGGGACTGATACAGGGTTTTTGGGAGAGAGCAGTTCAGTGGGATTAGTTTGGGATTGATTCAGGGCTATGGGGAGAGAGCGGGACAGTGGGATAAGTTTAGGATTGATACAGGGCTATGGGGAGAGAGCGGGGCAGTGGGATTAGTTTGGGATTGATACAGGGTTATGGGGTGAGAACGGGGCAGTGGAGTTAGTTTGGGATTAATACAGGGCTATGGGGAGTGTGTGGGGCAGTGGGATTAGTTTGGGAATGATACAGGGCTATGGGGAGAGAGCGGGACAGTGGGATTAGTTTGGGAATGATACAGGGCTATGGGGAGGTTGTGGGGCAGTGGGATTAGTTTGGGATTGATACAGGGCTATGGGGAGGTTGTGGGGCAGTGGGATTAGTTTGGGATTGATACAGGGCTACGGGGAGACAGTGGCATAAGTTTGGGAATGATACAGGGCTATGGGGAGAGAGCAGGTCAGTGGGATTTGTTTGGAATTGATACAGGGCTATGGGGAGAGAGCGGGGCAGTGGGATTAGTTTGGGATTGATACAGGGCTATGGGAAGAGAGCGGGGCAGTGGGGTTAGTTCGGGATTGATACAGGACTATGGGGAGAGAGCGGGGCAGTGGGATTTGTTGGAAATGATAAAGGGCTAAGGGGAGAGAGCGGGACAGTGGGATTAGTTTGGGATTGATACATGGCTATGGGGAGAGAGGGGGCAGTGGGATTAGTTTGGGATTGATACAGGGCTATGGGGAGACAGTAGGATAGTGGGATTAGTTTGGGAATGATAAAGGGCTATGGGGAGAGAACGGGAAAGTGGGATTAATTTGGAATTGATACAGGTGTATGTGGATAGGGCGAGACAGTGGGATTAGTTTGGGACTGATACAGGGCTATGGGGAGGGTGTGGGGAAGTGCGATTAGTTTGGGATTGATACAGGGCTATGGGGAGACAGTGGGATAGTGGGATTAGTTTGGGAATGATACAGGGCTATGGGGAGAGAGCGGGACAGTGGGATTAGTTTGGGATTGATACAGGGCTATGGGGAGAGAGTGGGGCAGTGGGATTCGTTTGGAATTGATACAGGGCTATGGGGAGAGAGCGGGACAATGGGATTAGTTTGGGATTGATACAGGGTTATGGGGATAGAGCGGGTCAGTGGGGTTAGTTTGGGATTGACACAGGGCTATGGGGAGACAGTGGGATTAGTTTGGGAATGATACAGGGCTATGGGGAGAGAACGGGACAGTGGGATTAAATTGGAATTGATACAGGTGTATGGGGATAGAGTGGGACAGTGGGATTAGTTTGGGATTGATACAGGGCTATGGGGAGGGAGTGGGGCAGTGGGATTAGGTTGGGATTCATACAGGGCTATGGGGAGACAGTGGGATACGTTTGGGAATGATACAGGGCTATGGGGAGAGAGCGGGACAGTGGGATTAATTTGGAATTGATACAGGTGTATGGGGATAGAGCGGGACAGTGGGATTAGTTTGGGATTGATACAGGGCTACGGGGAAAGAGCGGGGCAGTGGGATTAGTTTGGGACTGATACAGGGTTTTTGGGAGAGAGCGGTTCAGTGGGATTAGTTTGGGATTGATTCAGGGCTATGGGGAGAGAGCGGGACAGTGGGATAAGTTTAGGATTGATACAGGGCTATGGGGAGAGAGCGGGGCAGTGGGATTAGTTTGGGATTGATACAGGGTTATGGGGTGAGAACGGGGCAGTGGAGTTAGTTTGGGATTAATACAGGGCTATGGGGAGTGTGTGGGGCAGTGGGATTAGTTTGGGAATGATACAGGGCTATGGGGAGAGAGCGGGACAGTGGGATTAGTTTGGGAATGATACAGGGCTATGGGGAGGTTGTGGGGCAGTGGGATTAGTTTGGGATTGATACAGGGCTATGGGGAGGTTGTGGGGCAGTGGGATTAGTTTGGGATTGATACAGGGCTACGGGGAGACAGTGGCATAAGTTTGGGAATGATACAGGGCTATGGGGAGAGAGCAGGTCAGTGGGATTTGTTTGGAATTGATACAGGTCTATGGGGGTAGAGCGGGACAATGGGATTAGTTTGGGATTGATACAGGGTTATGGGGAGAGAGCGGGGCAGTGGGGTTAGTTTGGGATTGATACAGGGCTATGGGGAGACAGTGGGATAGTGGGAATAGTTTGGGAATGATACAGGGCTATGGGGAGAGAATGGGACAGTGTGATTAATTTGGATTTGATACAGGTGTATGGGGATAGAGTGGGACAGTGGGATTAGTTTGGGATTGATACAGGGCAATGGGGAGGGTGTGGGGCAGTGGGATTAGTTTGGGATTCATACAGTGCTATGGGGAGACAGTGGGATAGTGGGATTAGTTTGGGAATGATACAGGGCTATGGGGAGAGAGCAGGACAGTGGGATTAATTTGGAATTGATACAGGTGTATGGGGATAGAGCGGGACAGTGGGATTAGTTTGGGATTGATACAGGGCTACGGGGAAAGAGCGGGGCAGTGGGATTAGGTTGGGACTGACACGGGGTTTTGGGGAGAGAGCAGTTCAGTGGGATTAGTTTGGGATTGATTCAGGGCTATGGGGAGAGAGTGGGGCCGTGGGATTAGTTTGGGATTGAGACAGGGCTATGGGGTGAGAGCGGGGCATTGAGATTAGTTTGGGGATTGAGACAGGGCTATGGAGAGAGAGCGGGGCAGTGGGATTAGTTTGGGATTGAAACAGAGCTACGGGGAGAGAGTGGGGCAGTGGGATTAGTTTGGGATTGAAACAGGGCTACGGGGAGAGAGTGGGGCAGTGGGATTAGTTTGGGATTGATACAGCGCTACGGGAAGAGAGTGAGGCAGTGGGATTCGTTTGGGATTGATACAGGGCTATGGGGAGAGAGTGGGGCAGTGGGATTAGTTTGGGATTGATACAGGGCTATGGGGGGAGAGCTGGGCAGTGGAATTAGTTTAAGATTGATACAGGGCTATGGGCAGAGGGTGGGGCACTGCAATTAGTTTGGGATTGATACAGGGCTAAGGGGAGAGAGCGGGACAGTGGGATTAGTTTAAGATTTATACAAGGCTATGGGGAGAGAGCGGGACAGTGGGATTAGTTTGGGGTTAATACAGGGCTATGGGGAGAGTACGGGGCAGTCGGGTTTGTTTGGGATTGATACAGGGCTATGGGGAGAGAGCGGGGCAGTGGCGTTAGTTCGGGATTGATACAGGGCTATGGGGTGACAGTGGGATAGTGGGATTAGTTTGGGAATGATACAGGGCTATGGGGAGGTTGTGGGGCAGTGGGATTAGTTTGGGATTGATACAGGGCTATGGGGAGGTTGTGGGGCAGTGGGATTAGTTTGGGATTGATACAGGGCTACGGGGAGACAGTGGCATAAGTTTGGGAATGATACAGGGCTATGGGGAGAGAGCAGGTCAGTGGGATTTGTTTGGAATTGATACAGGTCTATGGGGGTAGAGCGGGACAATGGGATTAGTTTGGGATTGATACAGGGTTATGGGGAGAGAACGGAGCAGTGGGGTTAGTTTGGGATTGATACAGGGCTACGGGGAAAGAGCGGGGCAGTGGGATTAGGTTGGGACTGACACAGGGTTTTGGGGAGAGAGCGGTTCAGTGGGATTAGTTTGGGATTGATTCAGGGCTATGGGGAGAGAACGGGACAGTGGGAATAATTTGGAATTGATACAGGTGTATGTGGATAGAGCGAGATAGAGGGATTAGTTTGGGATTGATACAGGGCTATGGGGAGGTTGTGGGGCAGTGGGATTAGTTTGGGATTGATACAGGGCTATGGGGAGACAGTGGCATAAGTTTGGGAATGATACAGGGCTATGGGGAGAGAGCAGGGCAGTGGGATTTGTTTGGAATTGATACAGGTCTCTGGGGGTAGAGCGGGACAATGGGATTAGTTTGGGATTGATACAGGGTTATGGGGAGAGAACAGAGCAGTGGGGTTAGTTTGGGATTGATACAGGGCTATGGGGAGAGTGTGGGGCAGTGGGATTAGTTCGGGATTCATACAGTGCTATGGGGAGACAGTGGGATAGTGGGATTAGTTTGGGAATGATACAGGGCTATGGGGAGAGAGCGGGACAGTGGGATTAATTTGGAATTGATACAGGTGTATGGGGATAGAGCGGGACAGTGGGATTAGTTTGGGATTGATACAGGGCTACGGGGAAAGAGCGGGGCAGTGGGATTAGGTTGGGACTGACACAGGGTTTTGGGGAGAGAGCGGTTCAGTGGGATTAGTTTGGGATTGATTCAGGCCTATGGGGAGAGAGTGGGGCCGTGGGATAAGTTTGGGATTGATACAGGGCTATGGGGTGAGAGCGGGGCATTGAGATTAGTTTGGGGATTGAGACAGGGCTATGGAGAAAGAGTGGGGCAGTGGGATTAGTTTGGGATTGATACAGCGCTACGGGAAGAGAGTGGGGCAGTGGGATTCGTTTGGGATTGATACAGGGCTATGGGGAGAGAGTGGGGCAGTGGGATTAGTTTGGGATTGATACAGGGCTATGGGGGGAGAGCTGGGCAGTGGGATTAGTTTAAGATTGATACAGGGCTATGGGCAGAGGGTGGGGCACTGCAATTAGTTTGGGATTGATACAGGGCTAAGGGGAGAGAGCGGGACAGTGGGATTAGTTTAAGATTTATACAGGGCTATGGGGAGAGAGCGGGACAGTGGGATTAGTTTGGGATTAATACAGGGCTATGGGGAGAGTACGGGGCAGTCGGGTTTGTTTGGGATTGATACAGGGCTATGGGGAGAGAGCGGGGCAGTGGGGTTAGTTCGGGATTGATACAGGGCTATGGGGAGACAGTGGGATAGTGGGATTAGTTTGGGAATGATACAGGGCTATGGGGAGAGAACGGGACAGTGGGAATAATTTGGAATTGATACAGGTGTATGTGGATAGAGCGAGATAGAGGGATTAGTTTGGGATTGATACAGGGCTATGGGGAGGTTGTGGGGCAGTGGGATTAGTTTGGGATTGATACAGGGCTATGGGGAGACAGTGGCATAAGTTTGGGAATGATACACGGCTATGGGGAGAGAGCAGGGCAGTGGGATTTGTTTGGAATTGATACAGGTCTATGGGGGTAGAGCAGGACAATGGGATTAGTTTGGGATTGATACAGGGTTATGGGAAGAGAACGGAGCAGTGGGGTTAGTTTGGGACTGATACAGGGCTATGGGGAGTGTGTGGGGCAGTGGGATTAGTTTGGGAATGATACAGGGCTATGGGGAGAGAGCGGGACAGTGGGATTAATTTGGAATTGGTACAGGTGTATGGGGATAGAGCGGGACAGTGGGATTAGTTTGGGATTGATACAGGGCTACGGGGAAAGAGCGGGGCATTGGGATTAGTTTGGGACTGATACAGGGTTTTGGGTAGAGAGCGGTTCAGTGGGATTAGTTTGGGATTGATTCAGGGCTATGGGGCGAGAGCGGGGCAGTGGGATAAGTTTGGGATTGATACAGGGCTATGGGGAGAGAGCGGGGCAGTAGGATTAGTTTGGGATTGATACAGGGCTATGGGTAGAGAGCGGGGCAGTGGGGTTAGTTCGGGATTGATACAGGACTATGGGGAGAGAGCGGGGCAGTGGGATAAGGTTGGGATTGATACAGGGCTATGGGGAGAGAGCGGGGCAGTGGGATTAGTTTGGGATTGATACAGGGCTATGGGGAGTCAGTAGGATAGTGGGATTAGTTTGGGAATGATAAAGGGCTATGGGGAGAGAACGGGACAGTGGGATTAATTTGGAATTGATACAGGTGCATGTGGATAGAGCAAGACAGTGGGATTAGTTTGGGATTGATACAGGGCTATGGGGAGGGTGTGGGGCAGTGGGATTAGTTTCGGATTCATACAGGGCTATGGGGAGACAGTGGGATATTGGGATTAGTTTGGGAATGATACAGGGCTATGGGGAGAGAGCGGGGCAGTGGGATTAGTTTGTGATTGAGACAGGGCTATGGGGAGAGAGCGGGGCAGTGGGATTAGTTTGGGATTGAGACAGGGCTATGGGGCGAGAGCGGGGCAGTGGGGTTAGTTTGGGATTGATACAGGGCTATGCGGAGAGAGTGGGGCAGTGGGATTAGTTTGGGATTGAAACAGGGCTACGGGGTGAGAGTGGGGCAGTGGGATTAGTTTGGGATTGATACAGCGCTACGGGCAGTGGGATTAGTTTGGGATTGATACAGGGCTATGGGGAGAGAGTGGGGCAGTGGGATTAGTTTGGGATTGATACAGGGCTATGGGGGGAGAGCTGGGCAGTGGGATTGGTTTGGGATTTATACAGGGCTATGGGCAGAGTGTGGGGTACTGCAATTAGTTTGGGATTGATACAGGGCTAAGGGGAGAGAGCGGGACAGTGGGATTAGTTTAAGATTGATACAGGGCTATGGGGAGAGAGCGGGACAGTGGGATTAGTTTGGGATTAATACTGGGCCATGGGGAGAGTGCGGGGCAGTCGGGTTAGTTTGGAATTGATACAGGGCTATGGGGAGAGAGCGGGACAATGGGATTAGTTTGGGATTGATACAGGGTTATGGGGAGAGAACGGGGCAGTGGGGTTAGTTTGGGATTGATACAGGGCTATGGGGAGAGAGCGGGACAATGGGATTAGTTTGGGATTGATACAGGGTTATGGGGAGAGAACGGGGCAGTGGGGTTAGTTTGGGATTGATACAGGGCTTTGGGGAGTGTGTAGGGCAGTGGGATTAGTTTGGGATTCATACAGGGCTATGGGGAGACAGTGGGATAGTGGGATTAGTTTGGGAATGATACAGGGCTATGGGGAGAGAGTGGGACAGTGGGATTAATTTGGAATTGATACACGTGTATGGGGATAGAGCGGGACAGTGGGATTAGTTTGGGACTGATACAGGGTTTTGGGGAGAGAGCGGTTCAGTGGGATTAATTTGGAATTGATACAGGGCTACGGGGAAAGAGCGGGGCATTGGGATTAGTTTGGGATTGATACAGGGCTATGGGGAGACAGTGGGATAGTGGGATTAGTTTGGGAATGATACAGGGCTATGGGGAGAGAACGGGACAGTGGGATTAATTTGGAATTGATACAGGTGTATGTGGATAGAGCGAGACAGAGGGATTAGTTTGGGATTGATACAGGGCTATGGGGAGAGTGTGGGGCAGTGGGATTAGTTTGGGATTGATACAGGTCTATGGGGAGACAGTGGGATAAGTTTGGGAATGATACAGGGCTGTGGGGGGAGAGCCGGGCAGTGGGATTATTTTGGCATTTATACAGCGCTATGGGCAGAGTGTGGGGCAATGCAATTAGTTTGGGATTGATACAGGGCTAAGGGGAGAGAGGTGGGCAGTGGGATTAGTTTAAGATTGATACAGTGCTATGGGGAGAGAGCGGGACAGTGGGATTAGTTTGGGATTAATACAGGGCTATGGGGAGAGAGCGGGGCAGTGGGATTAGTTTGGGATTGAGACAGGGCTATGGGGAGAGAGTGGGGCAGTGGGATTAGTTTGGGAATGATACAGGGCTATGGGGAGAGAGCGGGACAGTGGGATTAATTTGGAATTGATACAGGTGTATGGGGATAGAGCGGGACACTAGGATTAGTTTGGGATTGATACAGGGCTACGGGGAAAGAGCGGGTCAGTGGGATTAGTTTGGGATTGATTCAGGGGTATGGGGAGAGAGCGGGGCAGTGGGATAATTTTGGGATTGATACAGGGCTATGGGGAGAGAGTGGAGCAGTGGGAGTAGTTTGGGACTGATACAGGGCTATAGGGAGAGAGCGGGGCAGTGGGATTAGTTTGGGATTGATACAGGGCTATGGGGAGAGAGTGGCGCAGTGTGATTAGTTTGGGATCGAGACAGGGCTATGGGGAGAGAGCGGGGCAGTGGGATTAGTTTGGGATTGAGACAGGGCTATGGGGCGAGAGCGGGGCAGTGGGATTAGTTTGGGATTGAGACAGGGCTATGGGGAGAGAGCGGGGCAGTGGGATTAGTTTGGGATTGAAACAGGGCTACGGGGAGAGAGTGGGGCAGTGGGATTAGTTTGGGATTGATACAGGGCTATGGGGAGTGAGTGGGGCAGTGGGATTAGTTTGGGATTAATACAGGGCTATGGGGAGAGAGCGGGGCAGTGGGATTAGTTTAAGATTGATACAGGGCTATGGGGAGAGAGCGGGGCAGTGGGATTAGTTTAAGATTTATACAGGGCAATGGGGAGAAGCGGGACAGTGGGGTTAGTTTGGGATTGATACAGGGCTATGGGGAGGGTGTGGGGCAGTGGGATTAGTTTGGGATTCATACAGGGCTATGGGGAGACAGGGGGATAGTGGGATTAGTTTGGGAATGATACAGGGCTATGGGGAGAGAGTGGGACATTGGGATTAATTTGGAATTGATACAGGTGCATGGGGATAGAGCGGGACACTGGGATTAGTTTGGGATTGATACAGCGCTACGGGGAGAGATTGGGGCAGTGGGATCAGTTTAAGATTGATACAGGGCTATGGGGAGAGAGCGGGACAGTGGGATTAGTTTGGGATTAGTACAGGGATATGGGGAGAGAGCAGTGCAGTCGGGTTAGTTTGGGATTGATGCAGGGATATGGGGAGAGAGAGGGACAATGGGATTAGTTTGGGATTGATACAGGGTTATGGGGAGAGAGCGGGGCAGTGGGGTTAGTTTGGGATTAATACAGTGCTATGGGGATTGTGTGGGGCAGTGGGATTAGTTTGGGATTGATACAGGGCTACGGGGAAAGAGCGGGGCAGTGGGATTAGTTTGGGATTGAGACAGGGCTATGGGGCGAGAGCGGGGCAGTGGGGTTAGTTTGGGATTGATACAGGGCTATGCGGAGAGAGTGGGGCAGTGGGATTAGTTTGGGATTGAAACAGGGCTACGGGGTGAGAGTGGGGCAGTGGGATTAGTTTGGGATTGATACAGCGCTACGGGCAGTGGGATTAGTTTGGGATTGATACAGGGCTATGGGGAGAGAGTGGGGCAGTGGGATTAGTTTGGGATTGATACAGGGCTATGGGGGGAGAGCTGGGCAGTGGGATTGGTTTGGGATTTATACAGGGCTATGGGCAGAGTGTGGGGTACTGCAATTAGTTTGGGATTGATACAGGGCTAAGGGGAGAGAGCGGGACAGTGGGATTAGTTTAAGATTGATACAGGGCTATGGGGAGAGAGCGGGACAGTGGGATTAGTTTGGGATTAATACTGGGCCATGGGGAGAGTGCGGGGCAGTCGGGTTAGTTTGGAATTGATACAGGGCTATGGGGAGAGAGCGGGACAATGGGATTAGTTTGGGATTGATACAGGGTTATGGGGAGAGAACGGGGCAGTGGGGTTAGTTTGGGATTGATACAGGGCTATGGGGAGAGAGCGGGACAATGGGATTAGTTTGGGATTGATACAGGGGTATGGGGAGAGAACGGGGCAGTGGGGTTAGTTTGGGATTGATACAGGGCTTTGGGGAGTGTGTAGGGCAGTGGGATTAGTTTGGGATTCATACAGGGCTATGGGGAGACAGTGGGATAGTGGGATTAGTTTGGGAATGATACAGGGCTATGGGGAGAGAGTGGGACAGTGGGATTAATTTGGAATTGATACACGTGTATGGGGATAGAGCGGGGCAGTGGGATAAGTTTGGGATTGATACAGGGCTATGGGGAGAGAGCGGGGCAGTGGGATTAGTTTGGGATTGATACAGGTGTATGTGGATAGAGCGGGACAGAGGGATTAGTTTGGGATTGATACAGGGCTATGGGGATGGTGTGGGGTGGTGGGATTAGTTTGGGATTGATACAGGGCTATGGGGACACAGTGGGATAAGTTTGGGAATGATACAGGGCTATGGAGAGAGAGCAGGGCAGTGGGATTTGTTTGGAATTGATACAGGTCTAATGCGAGGGAGTGGGGCAGTGGGATTAGCTTGGGATTGATACAGGGCTATGGGGAGAGAGCGGGGCAGTGGGATTAGTTTGGGATTGATACAGGGCTATGGGGAGAGGGCGGGACAGTAGGATTCATTTGGAATTGATACAAGGCTATGGGGAGAGAGCGGGACAATGGGATTAGTTTGGTATTGATATAGGGTTATGGGGAGAGAGCGGGTCAGTGGGGTTAGTTTGGGATTGATAGAGGGCTATGGGGAGACAGTGGGACAGTGGGATTAGTTTGGGAGTGATACAGGACTATGGGGTATGTGTGGGGCAGTGGGATTAGTTTGGGATTCATACAGGGCTATGGGGAGACAGTGGGATAGTGGGATTAGTTTGGGAATGATTCAGGGATATGGGGAGAGGGCGGGACAGTGGGATTAATTTGGAATTGATACAGGGCTATGGGGATGGTGTGGGGCAGTGGGATTAGTTTGGGATTGATACAGGGCTATGGGGAGACAGTGGGATAAGTTTGGGAATGATACAGGGCTATGGAGAGAGAGCAGGGCAGTGGGATTTGTTTGGAATTGATACAGGTCTAATGGGAGGGAGTGGGGCAGTGGGATTAGCTTGGGATTGATACAGGGCTATGGGGAGAGAGCAGTTCAGTGGGATTAGTTTGGGATTGATTCAGGGCTATGGGGAGAGAGTGGGGCAGTGGGATAAGTTTGGGATTGATACAGGGCTATGGGGAGAGAGCGGGGCAGTGGGATTAGTTTGGGATTGATACAGGGTTATGGTGGGAGAGCTGGGCAGTGGGATTAGTTTGGGACTGATACATGGCTATGGGGAGAGAGTGGGGCAGTGGGATTAGTTTGGGATTGAGACAGGGCTATGGAGATAGAGCGGGGCAGTGGGATTAGTTTGGGATTGAGACAGGGCTATGGGGAGAGAGCGGGGCAGTGGGATTAGTTTGGGATTGAGACAGGGCTATGGGGCGAGAGCGGGCCAGTGGGGTTAGTTTGGGATTGATACAAGGCTATGGGGAGAGTGTGGGGCAGTGGGATTAGTTTGGGATTGAAACAGGGCTACGGGGAGAGAGTGGGGCAGTGGGGTTAGTTTGGGATTGATACAGGGCTATGGGCAGAGTGTGGGGCACTGCAATTAGTTTGGGATTGATACAGGGCTAAGGGGAGAGAGGTGGGCAGTGGGATTAGTTTAAGATTGATAGGGGGCTATGGGGAGAGAGCGGGACAGTGGGACTAGTTTGGGATTAATACAGTGCTATGGGGAGAGTGCGGGGCAGTGGGGTTAGTTTGGGATTGATACAGGGATATGGGGAGAGAGCGGAATAGTGGGATTCGTTTGGAATTGATACAGGGCTATGAGGAGAGAGCGGGGCTGTGGGATTAATTTGGGATTCATACAGGGCTATGGGGAGACAGTGGGATAGTGGGATTAGTTTGGGAATGATACAGGGTTTTGGGGAGAAAGCGGTTCAGTGGGATTAGTTTGAGATTGATTCAGGGCTATGGGGCGAGATCGGGGCAGTGGGATAAGTTTGGGATTGATACAGGGTATGGGGAGAGAGCGGGGCAGTGGGATTAGTTTGGGATTTATACAGGACTATGGGGAGAGAGCGGGGCAGTGGGACTTGTTGGAAATGATAAAGGGCTATGGGGAGAAAGCGGGACAGTGGGATTAGTGTGGGATTGATACTGGGCTATGGGGAGAGAGCGGGGCAGTGGGATTAGTTTGGGATTGAAACAGGGCTACGGGGAGAGAGTGGGGCAGTGGGATTAGTTTGGGATTGATACAGCGCTACGGGGAGAGAGTGGGGCAGTGGGATTAGTTTGGGATTGAAACAGGGCTACGGGGAGAGAGTGGGGCAGTGGGATTAGTTTGGGATTGATACAGGGCTATGGGGAGAGAGTGGAGCAGTGGCATTAGTTTGGGATTGATACAGGGCTATGGGGAGAGAGTGGGGCAGTGGGGTTAGTTTAAGATTGATACAGGGCTTTGGGGAGAGAGCGGGACAGTGGGATTAGTTTGGGATTGATACAGGGCTATGGGGAGGGTGTGGGGCAGTGGGATTAGTTTGGGATTCATACAGGGCTATGGGGAGACAGGGGGATAGTGGGATTAGTTTGGGAATGATACAGGGCTATGGGGAGAGAGTGGGACATTGGGATTAATTTGGAATTGATACAGGTGCATGGGGATAGAGCGGGACACTGGGATTAGTTTGGGATTGATACAGCGTTACGGGGAGAGAGTGGGGCAGTGGGATTAGTTTAAGATTGATACAGGGCTATGGGGAGAGAGCGGGACAGTGGGATTAGTTTGGGATTAGTACAGGGATATGGGGAGAGAGCAGGGCAGTCGGGTTAGTTTGGGATTGATGCAGGGATATGGGGAGAGAGAGGGACAATGGGATTAGTTTGGGATTGATACAGGGTTATGGGGAGAGAGCGGGGCAGTGGGGTTAGTTTGGGATTAATACAGTGCTATGGGGATTGTGTGGGGCAGTGGGATTAGTTTGGGATTCATACAGGGCTATGGGGAGACAGTGGGATTGTGGGATTAGTTTGGGAATGATACAGGTCTATGGGGATACAGCGGGACAGTGGGATTAGTTTGGGATTGATACAGGGCTACGGGGAAAGAGCGGGGCAGTGGGATTAGTTTGGGACTGACACAGCGTTTTGGGGAGAGAGCGGTTCAGTGGGATTAGTTTGGGATTGATTCAGGGCTGTGGGGCGAGAGCGGGGCAGTGGGATTAGTTTGGGATTGATACAGGTGTATGTGGATAGAGCGGGACAGAGGGATTAGTTTGGGATTGATACAGGGCTATGGGGATGGTGTGGGGCAGTGGGATTAGTTTGGGATTGATACAGGGCTATGGGGAGACAGTGGGATAAGTTTGGGAATGATACAGGGCTATGGGGAGAGAGCAGGGCACTGGGATTTGTTTGGAATTGATACAGGTCTAATGGGAGGGAGTGGGGCAGTGGGATTAGCTTGGGATTGATACAGGGCTATGGGGAGAGAGCGGGGCAGTGGGATTAGTTTGGGATTGATACAGGGCTATAGGGAGAGAGCGGGACAGTGGGATTAGTTTGGGATTGATACAGGTGTATGTGGATAGAGCGGGACAGAGGGATTAGTTTGGGATTGATAGAGGGCTATGGGGAGACAGTGGGATAGTGGGATTAGTTTGGGAATGATACAGGGCTATGGGGAGATGTCGGGACAGTGGGATTAATTTGGAATTGATACAGGTGTATGGGGATAGATTGGGACAGTGGGATTAGTTTGGGAGTGATACAGGGCTATGGGGTGGGTGTGGGGCAGTGGGATTAGTTTGGGATTGATACAGGGCTATGGGGAGACAGTGGGATAAGTTTGGGAATGATACAGGGCTATGGGGAGAGAGCAGGGCACTGGGATTTGTTTGGAATTGATACAGGTCTAATGGGAGGGAGTGGGGCAGTGGGATTAGCTTGGGATTGATACAGGGCTATGGGGAGAGAGCGGGGCAGTGGGATTAGTTTGGGATTGATACAGGGCTATAGGGAGAGAGCGGGACAGTGGGATTAGTTTGGGATTGATACAGGTGTATGTGGATAGAGCGGGACAGAGGGATTAGTTTGGGATTGATAGAGGGCTATGGGGAGACAGTGGGATAGTGGGATTAGTTTGGGAATGATACAGGGCTATGGGGAGATGTCGGGACAGTGGGATTAATTTGGAATTGATACAGGTGTATGGGGATAGATTGGGACAGTGGGATTAGTTTGGGAGTGATACAGGGCTATGGGGTGGGTGTGGGGCAGTGGGATTAGTTTGGGATTGATACAGGGCTATGGGGAGACAGTGGGATAGTGGGATTAGTTTGGGAATGATTCAGGGCTATGGGGAGAGGGCGGGACAGTGGGATTAATTTGGAATTGATACATGGTTTTGGGGAGAGAGCGGTTCAGTGGGATTAGTTTGGGATTGATTCAGGGCTATGGGGAGAGAGCGGGGCAGTGGGATAAGTTTGGGATTGATACAGGGCTATGGGGAGAGAGCGGGGCAGTGGGATTAGTTTGGGATTGATACAGGGTTATGGTGGGAGAGCTGGGCAGTGTGATTAGTTTGGGACTGATACACGGCTATGGGGAGAGAGCGGGGCAGTGGGATTAGTTTGGGATTGAGACAGGGCTATGGGGCGAGAGCGGGGCAGTGGGGTTAGTTTGGGATTGATACAAGGCTATGGGGAGAGTGTGGGGCAGTGGGATTAGTTTGGGATTGAAACAGGGCTACGGGGAGAGAGCGGGGCAGTGGGATTAGTTTGGGATTGATACAGGGCTATGGGGCAAGTGCGGGGCAGTGGGGTTAGTTGGGGATTGATACAGGGCTATGGGCAGAGTGTGGGGCACTGCAATTAGTTTGGGATTGATACAGGGCTAAGGGGAGAGAGGTGGGCAGTGGGATTAGTTTAAGAATGATACAGGGCTATGGGGAGAGAGTGGGACAGTGGCATTAGTTTGGGATTAATACAGTGCTACGGGGAGAGTGCGGAGCAGTCGGGTTAGTTTGGGATTGATACAGGGATATGGGGAGAGAGCGGAATAGTGGGATTCGTTTGGAATTGATACAGGGCTATGGGGAGAGAGCGGGGCTGTGGGATTAGTTTGGGATTCATACAGGGCTATGGGGAGACAGTGGGATAGCGGGATTAGTTTGCGAATGATACAGGGTTTTGGGGAGAGAGCGGTTCAGTGGGATTAGTTTGAGATTGATTCAGGGCTATGGGGCGAGATCGGGGCAGTGGGATAAGCTTGGGATTGATACAGGGTATGGGGAGAGCGCGGGGCAGTGGGATTAGTTTGGGATTTATACAGGACTATGGGGAGAGAGCGGGGCAGTGGGATTTGTTGGAAATGATAAAGGGCTATGGGGAGAGAGCGGGACAGTGGGATTAGTTTGGGATTGATATATGGCTATGGGGAGACAGGGGCCAGTGGGATTAGTTTGGGATTGATACAGGGCTATGGGGAGACAGTGGGATACGTTTGGGAATGATACAGGGCTAAGGGGAGAGAGCAGGGCACTGGGATTTGTTTGGAATTGATACAGGTCTATGGGGAGGGAGTGGGGCAGTGGGATTAGCTTGGGATTGATACAGGGCTATGGGGAGAGAGCGGGGCAGTGGGATTAGTTTGGAATTGATACAGGTCTTTGGGGAAAGAGTGGGGCAGTGGGATTAGTTTGGGATTGATACAGGGCTATGGAGAGAGAGCGGGGCAGTGGGATTAGTTTGGGATTGATGCAGGGCTATGGGGAGAGAGCGGGACAGTGGGATTCGTTTGGAATTGCTACAGGTGTATGGGGATAGAGTGGGACAGTGGGATAAGTTTCGGATTGATACAGTGCTATGGGGAGGGTGTGGGGCAGTGGGATTAGTTTGGCATTCATACAGGGCTATGGGGAGACAGTGGGATAGTGGGATTAGTTTGGGAATGATACAGGGCTATGGGGAGAGAGCGGGACAGTGGGAGTAATTGGGAATTGATACAGGTGTATGGGGATAGAGCAGGACAGTGGGATTAGTTTGGGATTGATACAGGGCTACGGGGAAAGAGCGGGGCAGTGGGATTAGTTTGGGATTGATTCAGGGCTATGTGGAGAGAGCAGGGCCGTGGGATAAGTTTGGGATTGATACAGGGCTATGGGGAGGGTGTGGGGCAGTGGGATTAGTTTGGGATTCATACAGGGCTATGGGGAGACAGGGGGACAGTGGGATTAGTTTGGGAATGATACAGGGCTATGGGGAGAGAGTGGGACATTGGGATTAATTTGGAATTGATACAGGTGCATGGGGATAGAGCGGGACAGTGGGATTAGTTTGGGATTGATACAGCACTACTGGGAGACAGTGGGGCAGTGGGATTAGTTTAAGATTGATACAGGGCTATGGGGAGAGAGCGGGACAGTGGGATTAGTTTGGGATTAGTACAGGGATATGGGGAGAGAGCAGTGCAGTCGGGTTAGTTTGGGATTGATGCAGGGATATGGGGAGAGAGAGGGACAATGGGATTAGTTTGGGATTGATACAGGGCTATGGGGATGGTGTGGGGCAGTGGGATTAGTTTGGGATTGATACAGGGCTATGGGGAGACAGTGGGATAAGTTTGGGAATGATACAGGGCTATGGGGAGAGAGCAGGGCACTGGGATTTGTTTGGAATTGATACAGGTCTAATGGGAGGGAGTGGGGCAGTGGGATTAGCTTGGGATTGATACAGGGCTATGGGGAGAGAGCGGGGCAGTGGGATTAGTTTGGGATTGATACAGGGCTATAGGGAGAGAGCGGGACAGTGGGATTCATTTGGAATTGATACAAGGCTATGGGGAGAGAGCGGGACAATGGGATTAGTTTGGTATTGATATAGGGTCATGGGGAGAGAGCGGGTCAGTGGGGTTAGTTTGGGATTGATAGAGGGCTATGGGGAGACAGTGGGATAGTGGGATTAGTTTGGGAATGATACAGGGCTATGGGGAGAGAACGGGACAGTGGGATTAATTTGGAATTGATACAGGTGTATGGGGATAGATTGGGACAGTGGGATTAGTTTGGGAGTGATACAGGGCTATGGGGTGGGTGTGGGGCAGTGGGACTAGTTTGGGATCCATACAGGGCTATGGGGAGACAGTGGGATAGTGGGATTAGTTTGGGAATGATTCAGGGCTATGGGGAGAGGGCGGGACAGTGGGATTAATTTGGAATTGATACATGGTTTTGGGGAGAGAGCGGTTCAGTGGGATTAGTTTGGGATTGATTCAGGGCTATGGGAAGAGAGTGGGGCAGTGGGATAAGTTTGGGATTGATACAGGGCTATGGGGAGAGAGCGGGGCAGTGGGATTAGTTTGGGATTGATTCGGGGCTAGGTGGGAGAGCTGGGCAGTGTGATTAGTTTGGGACTGATACAGGGCTATGGGGAGAGAGCGGGGCAGTGGGATTAGTTTGGGATTGAGACAGGGCTATGGGGCGAGAGCGGGGCAGTGGGGTTAGTTTGGGATTGATACAAGGCTATGGGGAGAGTGTGGGGCAGTGGGATTAGTTTGGGATTGAAAAAGGGCTACGGGGAGAGAGTGGGGCAGTGGGATTAGTTTGGGATTGATACAGGGCTATGGGTCACGTGCGGGGCAGTGGGGTTAGTTTGGGATTGATACAGGGCTATGGGCAGAGTGTGGTGCACTGCAATTAGTTTGGGATTGATACAGGGCTAAGGGGAGAGAGGTGGGCAGTGGCATTAGTTTGGGATTAATACAGTGCTATGGGGAGAGTGCGGAGCAGTCGGGTTAGTTTGGGATTGATACAGGGATATGGGGAGAGAGTGGGATAGTGGGATTCGTTTGGAATTGATACAGGGCTATGGGGAGAGAGCGGGGCTGTGGGATTAGTTTGGGATTCATACAGGGCTATGGGGAGACAGTGGGATAGCGGGATTAGTTTGGGAATGATACAGGGTTTTGGGGAGAGAGCGGTTCAGTGGGATTAGTTTGAGATTGATTCAGGGCTATGGGGCGAGATCGGGGCAGTGGGATAAGTTTGGGATTGATACAGGGTATGTGGAGAGAGCGGGGCAGTGGGATTAGTTTGGGATTTATACAGGACTATGGGGAGAGAGCGGGGCAGTGGGATTTGTTGGAAATGATAAAGGGCTATGGGGAGAGAGCGGGACAGTGGGATTAGTTTGGGATTGATACATGGCTATGGGGAGACAGGGGGCAGTGGGATTAGTTTGGGATTGATACAGGGCTATGGGGAGACAGTGGGATAAGTTTGGGAATGATACAGGGCTATGGGGAGAGAGCAGGGCACTGGGATTTGTTTGGAATTGATACAGGTCTATGGGGAGGGAGTGGGGCAGTGGGATTAGCTTGGGATTGATACAGGGCTATGGGGAGAGAGCGGGGCAGTGGGATTAGTTTGGAATTGATACAGGTCTTTGGGGAAAGAGTGGGGCAGTGGGATTAGTTTGGGATTGATACAGGGCTATGGAGAGAGAGCGGGGCAGTGGGATTAGTTTGGGATTGATGCAGGGCTATGGGGAGAGAGCGGGACAGTGGGATTCGTTTGGAATTGCTACAGGTGTATGGGGATAGAGTGGGACAGTGGGATAAGTTTCGGATTGATACAGTGCTATGGGGAGGGTGTGGGGCAGTGGGATTAGTTTGGCATTCATACAGGGCTATGGGGAGACAGTGGGATAGTGGGATTAGTTTGGGAATGATACAGGGCTATGGGGAGAGAGCGGGACAGTGGGATTAATTTGGAATTGATACATGTGTATGGGGATAGAGCGGGACAGTGGGATTAGTTTGGGATTGATACAGGGCTACGGGCAAAGGGCGGGGCAGTGGGATTAGTTTGGGATTGATTCAGGGCTATGTGGAGAGAGCAGGGCCGTGGAATAAGTTTGGGATTGATAGAGGGCTATGGGGAGAGAGCGGGGCAGTGGGATAAGTTTGGGACTGAAACAGTGCTATGGGGAGAGAGTGGCGCAGTGGGATTAGTTTGGGATTGAGACAGGGCTATGGAGAGAGTGCGGGGCAGTGTGATTAGTTTGGGATTGAGACAGGGCTATGGGGAGAGAGCGGGGCAGTGGGATTAGTTTGGGATTGAGACAGGGCTATGGGGAGAGAGCGGGGCAGTGGGATTAGTTTGGGATTGATACAGGGCTATGGGGAGAGAGTGGGACAGTGGGGTTAGTTTGGGATTGATACAGGGCTATGGGGAGGGTGTGGGGCAGTGGGATTAGTTTGGGATTGAGACAGGGCTATGGGGAGAGAGCGGGGCAGTGGGATTAGTTTGGGACTGATACAGGGCTATGGGGAGAGTTTGGGGCAGTGGGATTAGTTTGGGATTGAGACAGGGCTATGGAGAGAGAGCGGGGCAGTGGGATTAGTTTGGGATTGAGACAGGGCTATGGGGCGAGAGCGGGGCAGTGTGGTTAGTTTGGGATTGATACAAGGCTATGGGGAGAGAGTGGGGCAGTGGGATTAGTTTGGGATTGATACAGGGCTATGGGGAGAGAGTGGGGCAGTGGGATTATTTTGGGATTGAAACAGGGCTACGGGGAGAGAGTGAGGCAGTGGGATTAGTTTGGGATTGAAACAGGGCTACGGGGAGAGAGTGGGGCAGTGGGATTAGTTTGGGATTGATTCAGGGCTATGGGGAGAGAGTGGGGCAGTGGGATTAGTTTGGGATTGATACAGGGGTATGAGGAGAGAGAGGGGCAGTCGGGTTAGTTTGGAATCGATACAGGGCTATGGGGAGAGAGCGGGACAATGGGATTAGTTTGGGATTGATACAGGGTTATGGCGAGAGAGCGGGGCAGTGGGGTTAGTTTGGGATTGATACAGGGCCATGGGGAGGGTGTGGGGCAGTGGGATTAGTTTGGGATTTATACAGGGCTATGGGGAGAGAGCGGGACAGTGGGATTAATTTGGAATTGATACAGGTGTATGGGGATAGAGCGGGACAGTGGGATTAGTTTGGGATTGATACAGGGCTACGGGGAAAGAGCGGGGCATTGGGATTAGTTTGGGACTGACACAGGGTTTTGGGGAGAGAGCGGTTCAGTGGGATTAGTTTGGGATTGATTCAGGGCTATGGGGCGAGAGCGTGGCAGTGGGATAAGTTTGGTATTGATACAGGGCTATGGGGAGAGAGCGGGGCAGTGGGATTAGTTTGGGATTGATACAGGACTATGGGGAGAGAGCGGGGCAGTGGGATTTGTTGGAAATGATAAAGGGCTATGGGGAGAGAGCGGGACAGTGGGATTAGTTTGGGATTGATATATGGCTATGGGGAGAGAGGGGGCAGTGGGATTAGTTTGGGATTGATACAGGGCTATGGGGAGACAGTGTGATAGTGGGATTAGTTTGGGAATGATACAGGGCTATGAAGAGAAAACGGGACAGTGGGATTAATTTGGAATTGATACAGGTGTATGTGGATAGAGCGGGAAAGAGGGATCATTTTGGGATTGATACAGGGCTATGGGGAGGGTTTGGGGCAGTTGGATTAGCTTGGGATTGATACAGGGCTATGGGGAGAGAGCGGGGCAGTGGGAATAGTTTGGGATTGATACAGGGCTATGGGGAGACAGTGGGATAGTGGGATTAGTTTGGGAATGATACAGGGCTATGGGGAGAGAGCGGGGCAGTGGGAATAGTTTGGGATTGATACAGGGCTATGGGGAGACAGTGGGATAGTGGGATTAGTTTGGGAATGATACAGGGCTATGGGGAGAGAGCAGGGCATTTTGATTTGTTTGGAATTGATACAGGTCTATGGGGAGGGAGTGGGGCAGTGGGATTAGTTTTGCATTGATACAGGGCTATGGGGAGAGAGCGGGGCAGTGGGATTAGTTTGGGATTGATACAGGGCCATGGGGGGAGAGCGGGGCAGTGGGATTAGTTTTGGATCGATACAGGGCTATGGGGAGAGAGTGGGGCTGTGGGATTAGTGTGAGATTGATACAGGGCTATGTGGAGAAAGCAGGGCAGTGTTGGAAGCAGTGTACATTGTGGACCTTAAGCATTGACTATGTTTCTCTCTCCACAGATGCAGCCCGGCCCACTCAGTATTTCCAGAATTTTCTGTTTATATTTCAGATTTCCAGCCTTTGTTGTACATTGTTCTCCTGTGATATGCTCCATGCTGGGCATATCTAAGCATGGTTAGTTTCAATTTAAAATGGGAAAGTATTTACGAGGTACTCAATGCAAAGTCTAATTTTCGGCTAACAAAGCCCACTTGAGTGGATAGAAATAGCACTTTTTTGCGGGGGAGTTGGTTGGTGCTAATTTACTGG
Source organism: Carcharodon carcharias (assembly GCF_017639515.1). Classification (NCBI taxonomy): domain Eukaryota; kingdom Metazoa; phylum Chordata; class Chondrichthyes; order Lamniformes; family Lamnidae; genus Carcharodon; species Carcharodon carcharias. The sequence continues at coordinate 8,857,713 of NW_024470624.1, forward strand.
AAGGTTTTGCAATTTTTAAACTTGGAAACGAAACCAGGGTAGTGCCCCAATCGATTACGTCACCGTTAAATCAAGGTATTCTCATGTTTACATGGGATTGTTGTTTGCGGTCCATCTGACGTTCACGTCTTTTGGATGTTGCTGTCTAGATATTATAAGAGCCAGGCTTCAAAGCAGCAGATCTGGTTGCATGATATCAGCGACCAAGTTGTGTGTAATTGTCTGACGACACTGTGGTTGTAGACTGAAAACTGTCCTTTGATTGGTTCTGTAAATAGAGGCACAGAGTACACGAGCCAAGACGTTTGGCTAAACCTGTATGGTTCGAACCCATTCTGACTATGGTTCCCGATTCTGGGCATCTGACGGATGTGATGGATAGGATAAAATGGAGCATAGGGATAAGGAGCTTGGAAACAGGAGAAGAATCAGGGCCCATGAAATTTCTCCCTGGCCCTGCTGTTAGGGCAAGAGATCCAGGATTTTGACCCGGCGACAGTGAAGGAACGGCCGATACATTTCCAAGTCGGGGTGGCGAGTGCGGCTCGGAGGGGAACTTCCAGGTGGGGGTGTTCCCCGTGCGTCTGCTGCCCTCGTCCTTCTAGACGGTAGCGGTCGTGGGTTTGGAAGGTGCTGTCGAAGGAGCCTCGGTGAGTTGCTGCGGTGCATCTTGTAGATGGTACACACACTGCTGCCACTGTGCTTCGGTGGTGGAGGGAGTGAATGTTTGTGGATGGGGTGCCGATTGAGCGGGGGCTGCTTGGTCCCGGACGGTGTCGAGCTCCTCGAGTGTTGTGGGAGCCGCCCTCATCCAGGCAAGTGGGGGGAGAGTGTCCCATCGCACTCCTGACTTGCTACCTCGTAGATGGTGGACAGGCTTTTGTTGTAGGGGTGGGGGGGGTGGGGGGGGGTGGTGTGGGTGGAGTTACTAGCCGCAGGATTCCCAGCCTCGGACCTGCTCTTGTATCCACAGCATTTCTAAAAGACCTTTCGCTGTTCACCTTGAGGTTCCTCGCAAGTGTTTTGCCATTCTCACCCCCACCCCCCCTACTTGCCCCCACCCCCAGGCTACTGCCTTTTTTAAAGCCCTTTAATGCTTGCTTTGTGTCTCTCTGTTGTGTTTTTTTAATTCTTTACACAGCTTTCGCAGCTGGGTTCAATGCTGCTCTTGGCTTTCCTTTCAAGCCCTCTTATTCTGGCTTCTGGCTGCATTTTCCCCTTCAGCACGGTTGCCTAACAACACAAGGCGAGCTTCCAGCCTCCTCGGGATCTTGCCTCTCTCAGCTTGCGTTGTTCCAGAGGCTTCTCTGAATATCCTGCCCTGCCTGTCCGCCTCCCCGGTGTGACCGGCTCTCTGCCAAAGACCCCCCACCCCCACCCACCACCCACCCCATGCGTTGATGTGAAAAGTCGGTGGGGTGGGGGGTGGGGGGGGGGGCGAATTGTTAGCGCTCTCGAGCGCCTGTCTGAATTGCGCCATGTGTCAGCCAGTGTGATGGACCCAGTCGAATTGCCAACGCCCCCCCCCCCCAACGATCCCTGCATCCACCACCCCAACCCCCCGCCCCGGCAGAATCCCCAACCCCCAGGACTCTTAGCTCCAGAGAGGAGATGGTGGCCCAGTCGCTATGCCACTGCATAAGTTGCCCCAGAGGCCCCTGGGTAATGCTTTGGTTGACAGGGGGGGGGGGGGGGGGGGGGGTGTGGTCAGGGTGGGGTGGTGGGGGCGGCGATACGGATTCGAATCCCACCTGCGGGGCAGCCGGTGGAATTTGAATACATTGAATAAAATCCAGAATTAGGAAGCCAGTTTCAGTCACAGGGACCGTGACAACCGTCGTTGATGGTCGTTAAAAAAAACCCCATCTGGTTCATGAATGTCCCCCCTTTAGGAAAGGGGGAAATCGGCCGTCCTTACCCCGGTCGGGCCTATGCCTGACTCCGGACCCTCCCACCGCGAACCCCCCCCCCCCCCCCCCCCCAACTCCCCCCCCCACCCCACCCCGCCCCCCAGCTGTCTCCTCGACCCCCCCCATCAATCTGCACCCGCAAGAGGAATGTCCAGAGCCGCAGACCGGAGTAGCGAGCGCACAGGTTTTGGCCCCAGGCTTGATTTTTTGAGCTGATCCCAACCCATGGAGGGGAGCTAGAGGGGGAGAGAGATGCCATTGACAGCCTCAGCGACCCCAACCCTGCAGGGGGGGCAGTGGGGTGGTGGGTGGGTGGGAGGTGCCAGCAAAGACAGCGGCACCTAAGCGATGAAGTCGGTGACCCTGGATGAAAAGCGCAGTGCAGGCAGACGGCTTGGGGTCTGAATTGGCGAGGCCTTACAAAGTCGAACAGCCAGCCAAAACACTAGCTGGCAGGGGTGGTGGGGGGTTGGGGGGGGGGGGGGGGGCGGCGCGGTGGGCTCACGTAAAGTAGGTGTTAGGGGTAGGGTGTTCAGACCCCCATAAAGAGGAGATGAGGGAAGTGACGCCAGGAGAGCTGAGGGAGGCGAGGACCTAAGTCGGGATCACACACCGGGAGAGCCTCTCACCTTTGCCTGGTCCTGGCTGGGCAGGAGCGGCTTGGCTTCGGTGATCTGGATCTCCTGGAGCTCGGTTGCCATGGTAGCTCAGGCTGCTGCAATCTGCAACATAAACAAAAAGGGAAGAAAATCATTTCTGGAGAGAACCACAGGGACTGAGGGAAAAAAAATGCAGCAGCAGCATCAATAAGAGAGGGAACTGGCTGCACCGGGACTGTGGACAACGGGAGTAAATGGGAAGGGGTTTGGGTCCATTGGGATTGTGGACAGTGGGAGTGAATGGGAAGGGGTTTGGGTCCATTGGGATTCTGTACAGTGGGAGTGAACGGGAAGGGGTTTGGGTCCATTGGGATTGTGTATAGTGGGAGTGAACGGGAAGGGGTTTGGGTCCATTAGGATTGTGTACAGTGGGAGTGAATGGGAAGGGGTTTGGGTCCATTGGGATTGTGTACAGTGGGAGTGAATGGGAAGGGGTTTGGGTCCATTGGGATTGTGTACAGTGGGAGTGAACAGGAAGGGGTATTTGTTTCTTGTTATCCTGCTTTCAAGCTGCTGTGTAACTGAGCTTTGACACACCCCCCACGCCCCCCCGACCCCCCCCACCCCCATTCCCCTGCATCGAGTGACGTGATAAGTTAGAAGCTGATTGCTGTGGCTTCAGTGAACTTAAAGAGAACGGCACCAGGGACCCAGAGACTGGATTAAATGGCAGTGTTGCCTTTCAGTCTTCCTGACTCCGGGAACAAACTGGAACAGCAGGAGCTGCTTTAAATAGGGACGTCTTAATTCTTCATTCAGCGCGTCCCAACTTCCAAACACAGGTCAGCGAGGAAGCTGCACTAGAAAGAGATAGCTCACACTTAATATTAATGTCTTTGTCTACAGGGTTTATCGTGGAGATATCTGTACACTGACTGGTGTCTCTCAGTCCCCCTCTCTCTCAGGGAGATATCTGTACACTGACTGGTGTCTCTCAGTCCCCTCTCTCTCAGGGAGATATCTGTACACTGACTGGTGTCTCTCAGTCCCCTCTCTCTCAGGGAGATATCTGTACACTGACTGGTGTCTCTCAGTCCCCTCTCTCTCAGGGAGATATCTGTACACTGACTGGTGTCTCTCAGTCCCCTCTCTCTCAGGGAGATATCTGTACACTGACTGGTGTCTCTCTGTCCCCTCTCTCTCAGGGAGATATCTGTACACTGACTGGTGTCTCTCAGACCCCTCTCTCTCAGGGAGATATCTGTACACTGACTGGTGTCTCTCAGTCCCCTCTCTCTCAGGGTGATATCTGTACACTGACTGGTGTCTCTCAGTCCCCTGTCCCTCAGGGAGATATCTGTACACTGACTGGTGTCTCTCAGTCCCCTCTCTCTCAGGGAGATATCTGTACACTGACTGGTGTCTCTCAGTCCCCTCTCTCTCTGGGAGATATCTGTACACTGACTGGTGTCTCTCAGTCCCCTCTCTCTCACGGTCATATCTGCACACTGACTGGTGTCTCTCAGTCCTCTCCCTCAGGGAGATATCTGTACACTGACTGGTGTCTCTCAGTCCCCTCTCTCTCAGGGAGATATCTGTACACTGACTGGTGTCTCTCAGTCCCCTCTCCCTCTGGGAGATATTTGTACACTGACTGGTGTCTCTCAGGGAGATATCTCTACATTGACTTTTGTCTTTCAGTGTCTGTCCCAGTTACAGTCAGGCACTTGTTCCTATCAGAAGGGATTAAGCAATCGTTCGTATGAACATATGAATTAGGAGCAGGAGAAGGCCACTCGGCCCTTCGAGCCTTGTCCATCATTCAATATCATCATGGCTGACCTGATTTTAACATCAACCCCATATTCCTGCCATTCCCGATAACTTTTCACCCCACCTTGTGTATAAAGAATTTATCCACCTCTGCCTTAGAAATATTCCAAGACTCCGCTCCCACCGCCTTTCGAGGAAGAGATTTCCAAAGACTCGCCGCCCTCTGAGAGAAAGAAGTTCTCCTCGTCTCCGTCCTAAATGGGCCACCCCCTTATTTTTAAACAGTGACCCGCCCTCCCCCCACCCCCCCACCCCCCACATTCTAGATTCTCCCACAAGAGGAAACATTCTCTCCACATCCACCCTGTCAAGACCCCTGCAGGATCTTATTTGTTTCAATCCAATCGCCTCTTACTCTTCTAAACTCCAGCGGATACAAGCCCGGCCTGTCCAACCTTCCCTCATACGACAGGCTGCCCATCCCTGTTCTGAGTCTGGTAAACCTTCTCTGAACAGCTTCCCACGCATTGACATCCTTCCTTAAATAAGGAGACCAGTGCTGTACACAGTGCTCCAGATGTGGTCTCAACAGTGCCCTGTACAACTGAAGCTTAACCTCCCTACTTTTGTATTTAATTACCCCTCACAAAAAATGATAACTTTCTATTCGCTTTCCTGATTACCTACTGTACCTGCACGCTAACCTTTGGTGATTCATGCGCTAGGACGCCCAGATCCCTCTGCACCTCAGAGCTCTGCAATCTCTCACCATTTAGATAATATGCTTCTTTTTTATTCTTCCTGCCAAAACGGACAATTTCACATACTCCATTTGCCAGGTCTTTGCCCACTTGCTTAACCTATCTGTGTCACATTGTGCCTCCTAACGTTCTCCCCACAGCTTACTTTCCTACCTATCTTTGGGTCATCAGCAAATTTAGCAACCATTCCTCCACCACTCCCAGTTTCAGTCAGACTCCTGTTCCTATCAGAGGAGATTAACCCTCTCACCAGCCTCTAAACCAGTTACAGTCAGACCTCAGGCAGCCTGTTCTTGCTGGAGGGGATTAACCCTCTCACCCACCTCTCTCCTAGTTAGAGTCAGACACCAGGCAGCCTGTTCCTATTGAAGGGGATTAACCCTCTCACACACCTCTCTCCCAGTTACAGTTAGACACCGGGCAGACTGTTCCTATTGAAGGGGATTAACCCTCTCACCCACCTCTCTCCCAGTTACAGTTAGACACCGGGCAGACTGTTCCTATTGAAGGGGATTAACCCTCTCACCCACCTCTCTCCCAGTTACAGTTAGACACCGGGCAGACTGTTCCTATTGAAGGGGATTAACCCTCTCACCCACCTCTCTCCCAGTTACAGTCAGACAGCGGGCAGCCTGTTCCTATTGAAGGGGATTAACCCTCTCACACACCTCTCTCCCAGTTATAGTCAGGCACCGGGCAGCCTGTTCCTATCTGAGGGGATTAACCCTGTCACCCACCTGTCTCCCGGTTACATTCAGACACAGGGTAGCCTTTTCCTATCAGCGGAGATTAACCCTCTCACCCACCTCTCCCCCAGTTACAGACACCGGGCAGCCTGTTCCTATCAGAGGGGATTAACCCTCTCGTCCACCTCCCTCCCATTTACAGTCAGACATCAGGCAGCCAGTTCCTATCAGAGGGGATTAACCCTCTCATCCACCTCCCTCCCATTTACAGTCAGACACCAGGCAGCCTGTTCCTATCGGAGGGGATTAACCCCTCACCCACCTCTCTGCCGGTCAATGCTGATGCCTGTGCCCTCCGATGTGCTGTGCAAGTGCATGGGCAATAGCCGAGGGTTGTTTGAGGGGTGGGGTGGGGTTGGGTGGAGGGGGTTGGGGGGAGGGGGTTGGGGGGAGGGGTGGTAGGGCATCTCCTCATCGCCCGGTCCTGGTCTCTCTCAGAGTTCACCAGGTCTCCAATGGGATTGGTTGGCCGGTGGGGTGGGGGTGGGAGGAGGGGGGGGATGTAGGATTGGAAGAATTGTCGATGGGGTTCGCTTATCCACACCCCGACTGTCAGATTCTGGCACCACCCCCTCCCTACCCCCTCCCCCCCCGCCCCCCCTCCCCCCTCCTCCCACACCACCACCCCCCCCGCCCCCTCTCCCCCGCACCACCACCCCCCGTCCCCTCCCCTCTCCTCCCGCACCACCACCCCCCCCTGCCCCCTCCCCCCTCCTCCCGCACCACCACCCCCTGCCCCCGCCCCCTCCCCCCTCCTCCCGCACCACCACCCCCTGCCCCTGCCCCCTCCCCCCTCCTCCCGCACCACCACCCCCTGCCCCCGCCCTCTCCCCCGCACCACCACCCCCCTGCCCCCGCCCCTCTCCCCCCCTCCCCCGCACCATCATCACCCCCCCCTCCCCCCCTCCTCCTGCACCACCACCACCACCCCACCACCAACCCCCCCACCTCCCCACCCCTCCCCCCCCCACACCGGCCCTGGGAATCTAGATCCCCTGGCGCCAAACAAAGGAGGTCACCTTCAGTGTGTGGAGAGAGCTGGCGGAAGCTGTCGGCCGGAAGGGAGTGTGTGACTGCACCTGGGTACACAGGCCCTGGAGACTGGCACAGGCAGCACACAGAGCGGGGCTAGTCACAGGGCAGGGAGAGAGAGGGAGAGAGAGAGAGAGAGGGAGAGAGAGAGAGAGAGACGAGACAAAGAGAGGGAAGGGAAGAGGGACAGAGAGGAGAAGGAGAGAGAGAGAGGGAGGGGGGGAGAGAGAGAGAGGGAGAGAGAGAGAGAGAGGAGAGGGAGAGAGAGAGAGGGAGGGAGAGAGAGAGAGGGAGGGAGAGAGAGAGAGGGAGAGAGAGGGAGGGAGAGAGAGGGAGGGAGAGAGAGCGAGGGAGAGAGAGCGAGGGAGAGAGAGCGAGGGAGAGAGAGCGAGGGAGAGAAATCGAGGGAGAGAAATCAGGGAGAGAAATCGAGGGAGAGAGAGCGAGGGAGAGAGTGAGGGAGAGAGAGCGAGGGAGAGAGAGATGAGACGAAGAGAGGGAGGGGAAGAGGGAGAGAGAGAAGAGGGAGAGAGGGAGAAAGGGAGAGAGGGAGAGAGGGAGAGAGGGAGAGAGGGAGAGAGGGAGAGAGGGAGAGAGGGAGAGAGAGAGAGAGAGAGAGAGAGAGAGAGAGGGAGAGAGAAGGAGAGAGGAGGGGGGAGAGAGAGTGAGGGAGAGAGAGCGAGGGAGAGAGAGAGAGTGAGAGAGAGAGGGAGAGAGAGAGGGAGAGAGAGAGGAGTGTGAGGGAGAGACGAGACAGAGTGGGAGAGAGAGAGAGAGGGGAGTATGAGAGAGAGATAAGGAGACAGAGAGAGAGAGGGGGACAGGGTGAGGGATAGAGAGAGAGAGAGAGACAGAGAGAGAGAGAGAGAGTGTGAGGGGGAATTATGAAGCCAGTTTCAGTCACGGTGACCATGACAACTGTCATCGATTGTTGTTAAATCCCCATCAGGTTCACTCATGTCCCCCCTTTAGGGAAGAGAGAACTGCTGTCCTTACCCAGTCTGACCTACACGTGACTCCAAACCCACACAGCAATGTGGTTGGCTCTTAACTGCACCCCCCCAACCCGCCTCTGAAATGGCTGAGTGAGCCATTCAGTTCAAGGCGCAATTAGGGATGGCCAACAGATGCTAGGGTTTCACCAGCGATGCCCACGTCCCATGAAAGAATAAGGGAAAATGTCCAAACTCCTGCAACCAGCAGAAATACCTTCTCTCTCTCTCTCTCTGTGTCTCTCTTTTTTTCTGTGTCTCTCTCTCTCTCTGTCCCTCTCTCTCTGTCTCTTTTTCTCTGTCCCTCTCTGTCCGTCTCTCTGTCTCTCTCTGTCCTCTCTCTCCCTCTGGCTCTCTCTCTCTCTGTCCCCCCGCCCCTCTCTGTCCCTCTCTCCCCCTCTCTGTCCCTCTCTCCCCCTCTCTGTCCCTCTCTCTCCAGCTCTTTCCCTCTCTCCCTCCCTCCCTCTCTGTCCCCCTCTCCCTCTCTGTCCCCCTCTCCCTCTCTGTCCCCCTCTCCCTCTCTGTCCCCCTCTCCCTCTCTGTCCCCCTCTCCCTCTCTGTCAGCCTCTCCCTCTCTGTCAGCCTCTCCCTCTCTGTCAGCCTCTCCCTCTCTCTTTTTCTCTGTCCCTCTGTCTCTCTGTCCCTGTCTCTTTTTCTCTGTCCCTGTCTCTTTTTCTCTGTCCCTGTCTCTTTTTCTCTGTCCCTCTGTCTCTCTGCCCCTCTCTCTTTTTCTCTGTCCCTCTCTCTTTTTCTCTGTCCCTCTCTCTTTTTCTCTGTCCCTCTCTGTCCCTCTCTCTCTGTCCCTCTCTCTCCCTCTGTCCCAAATCTCTCTCCCAGTGTCCCTCTCTCTCCCTCCCTCTCTGTCCCTCTCTCCCCCTCTCTGTCCCTCTCTCTCCAGCTCTTTCCCTCTCTCTCTCCCTCGCTGTCCCCCTCGCTCTCTCGCTGTCCCCCTTGCTCTCTCGCTGTCCCCCTCTCTTTCTCCATCTCTGGCCCCCCTCTCTCTCCATCTCTGGCCCCCGTCTCTCTCCATCTCTGGCCCCCCTCTCTCTCCATCTCTGGCCCCCCTCTCTCTCCATCTCTGGCCCCCCTCTCTCTCCATCTCTGGCCCCCCCCCTCTCCATCTCTGGCCCCCCCCCTCTCCATCTCTGGCCCCCCTCTCTCCATCTCTGGCCCCCCTCTCTCTCTCTCTCTATCCCATCAGATCCCATTATATCCTGAAAATTTCAGTCAGATCGCCCCTTTACCCTTCTGGATGCCAGGGACTGGATCCCGAGCGGGTGGAATCTCCCCTTGGGACTGAGCCCCTGGGAGCCTAGGTGTGGTTCCGGTGAATCTGCACCGCCCTCCCTCCATGGTCGGTCTATCCTCCCTTGTGCGCGGTGCCCAGAGCTGCTCGTGGTGATCCGGGTGTGTCCTAGCTAGGGCTCTGTCGTGCCAAAGCCTGACTACCCACCCCCGAGCATCCTCCTCCATGAGATAACGTGTTGGAAGCCGTTCAGAGAAGGTTGACCAGACTCTCACCAGGGATGGGCATCCTGTCATATGTGGGAAGGTCGGACAGGCCAGGCTTGTATCCACTGGAGTTTTAGGAGAGTAAGAGGCGACGCGATTGAAACCTTTAAAATCCTGAGGGGGTCTTGACAGGGCGGATACGGAGAGGATGTCTCCTCTTGTGGGAGAATCTAGAACTTGGTGGGGGAGGCCCATTTAGGACGGAGAAGAGGAGAAATTTTTTCTCTCAGAGGGCGGCGAGTCTCTGGAACTCTTCCTCGAAAGGCGGTGGGAGTGGAGCCTCGGAATATTTTTATGGCGGAGGTGGATAGATTCTTGGGAAGCGAGGGGGGGATGGGTGAAAGGTTATCGGGGGTGGGGGGGCGGTCGGCGGGAATGTGGAGTTACAATCAGATCAGCCACCATCTTATTGAATGGGCAGGGCAGGCCTGAGGGGGGGGGGGGCCGAGTGGCCTCCTCTTGCTCCAGATTCGTGTGCCCGTAATAAGGTAGGACACCCAGGGTAGGAAGAGCCCAGGGCCCATCACCCCCCACCACCCCAGCCTGCCTGGGAAAAGTTAGCTGAAAATCTGTCAGCTGTGAGGGGGGTGGGGACGGAGTCGGCAGAGGGTGAGGGGGTGGGGGTTGTGGGGTGATGGAGGAACGCTGGCTCCCGATCTCCATCCGGCTACTCCTCTCAGGGAGGGATTTCAGATGGGGTTAAAGGGACAAGCTGGCGGAACGGGAAGGTGAAGCCCCACACAGTCGAATGTCCTGAGCCAGCACGCCCTGCGCGCACGCGCGCGCACACACACACACACACACACACAATAACGCCGAGTACCAGCAAGCGGTGGATACGGCCTGAACCTGTTGCCGGGCAACGAGGCAGGGCCTTCAGCAGAGCAGGCCGGGGTAAACAAGTGTCTCAAGAATGATTTATGTCGCCCTTATCAGCCTGGGCCAGACACAGAGCACAACAAGGAAACTATTTACAGCAGTGAACAAATATCCTTGTGTTCCAAGCAGGCCCACAGGGACAGCAGTCAGCTTAGAATTCCTGGCATCCCCTTACACTGCCCCCGTCAAACACTCCCAGGACAGGAATGTCACGGGGTCAGATACAGGGTAAAGCTCCCTCTACACTGTCCACATCAAACACACCCAGGGCAGGTACAGCACGGGGTTAGATACAGAGTAAAGCTCCCTCTACACTGTCCGCATCAAACACTCCCAGGACAGGTACAGCACAGGGTTAGATACAGAGTAAAGCTCCCTCTACACCGTCCCCATCAAACACTCCCAGGACAGGTACAGCACGGGGTTAGATACAGAGTAAAGCTCCCTCTACACTGTCCCCATCAAACACTCCCAGGACAGGTACAGCACGGGGTTAGATACAGAGTAAAGCTCCCTCTACACCGTCCCCATCAAACACTCCCAGGACAGGGACAGCACGGGGTTAGATACAGAGTAAACCTCCCTCTACACCATCCCCATCAAACACTCCCAGGACAGGTACAGCACGGGGTTAGATACAGAGTAAACCTCCCTCTACACCATCCCCATCAAACACTCCCAGGACAGGTACAGCACGGGGTTAGATACAGAGTAAAGCTCCCTCTACACTGTCCCCATCAAACACTCCCAGGACAAGTACAGCACGGGGTTAGATACAGAGTAAAGCTCCCTCTACACTGTCCCCATCAAACACTCCCAGGACAGGTACAGCACGGGGTTAGATACAGAGTAAACCTCCCTCTACACCATCCCCATCAAACAATCCCAGGACAGGAACAGCACAGGGTTAGATACAGAGTAAATCTCCCTCTACACTGTCCCCATCAAACACTCGCAGGACAGGTACAGCACGGGGTTAGATACAGAGTAAATCTCCCTCTACACTGTCCCCATCAAACACTCCCAGGACAAGTACAGCACAGGGTTAGATATAGAGTAAAGCTCCCTCTACACTGTCCCCATCAAACACTCCCAAGGCAGGTACAGCACGGGGTTTAGATACTCAGGGTGAAATATGTGCACCCGGTGCTCTGACCTCACAAGCAGTTCCTCAGTTGGGGAGGGGGAGGCCTTTTGCCTGGTCTCCCTCCCTCTCTCCCTCCGTCCCTCCCTCTCTCCCTCTGGCCGGATTGTTATTCTATTCCCGCCTGGCAGCCCTGAATCTTGCTCGAAAGAACAGGAACTGCCTCAGGACGGCCTGTTTCTACCTTGAGCACAAACAAGCAGCCGCCGCCTGTTTGGTTCAGATTGTCTATCAGCTCCAGGAGGAGTCCGGGGACCGGGTCAATTCACTGGCCCAGAGCTGGTGCCAGGCACCACTTTCCTGGGCCAGGTCGGGTCGGTGAGGGGGGAGGGGGGGATGGAGGGAATGGGAGGGAGAGGGGGAGAGGGGGGTGGAAGGAGGGGAGTGGGGGAGGGGGCAGTGGGGGGAGGGCTGATGGACAGGGCAGTTCCCCGTCTCCAGCCAACACGTACCTGACCTCCCCCACCCACCCCCACCCCCACAGGCACGTCGGCTGTCAAGGCAACTCGTTTCCCGGGAATCGGAGGCAGAAAATTGAGGGATCGCTGCTCTGTCCTTTTCTCTCTCTCTCTCTCTCATCCCATGTGTCTCTCCCTCTCTTCTCGCTCTCCCAGCCTCTCTCTCTCTCCCCATCTGTCTCTCCCTCTATTCGCTCACTCTCCGAAACTTACTCTCTCTCTCTCTCTCCATGTATCTCTCCCTCTCCTCTCTCGCTTTCCCAACCTCTCTCTATCTCTCCCTCTCTGCATTTATCTTTCTCTCTGTCTCTCTCCCTCGCTCTCTCCACATTTATCTATTTCTCTCTCTTTCCCTCTCCCCCTCTCTGGATATATCTCTCTCTCCCCAGGTGTATGTGTCTCTCTCCCCCTCTCCCTCTCCCCCATGGGAGGTTCACGTATTGCCGGGAAGCGGGGTCAGGGTGTTGCAAACAAGTGGATGTAACCTTTTACCAGTAGAGGAAGAGAGAGAGGGCGAGGGTGACAGAGAGAGAGAGAGAGAGACACCCACGTGGGGAGAGAGGCAGAGAGCGATTCACGGCTGGGGAGAGGAGGAGGAACAGTGGGGGAGGGAGGTGGGAGGGAGAGAAAGACCTGGGGAGAGATTGATGGAGAGTGGGAGAGAGAGGGACGGGGGGAGAGAGAGAGAGACGGGGAGGGACAGAGAGAGACGGGGAGGGAGAAAGAGAGAGAGAGACGGGGAGGGAGAGAGAGGGATGGGGAGGGAGAGAGAGGGACGGGGAGGGAGAGAGAGGGACAGGGGAGAGAGAGAGAGGGACGGGGGGGAGAGAGAGAGAGTGAGGGACGGGGGAGAGAGAGAGAGTGAGGGACGGGGGAGAGAGAGAGAGGGACGTGGGGGAGAGAGAGATGGGGACGGGGGAGAGAGAGAGAGAGGGACAGGGGAGAGGGAGAGAGACGGGGAGAAAGAGAGAGACGGGGAGGGAGAGAGAGACGGGGAGGGAGAGAGAGACGGGGAGGGAGAGAGAGAGACAGTGAGAGAGAGAGAGAGACGGGGAGGGAGAGAGAGAGAGACGGGGAGGAAGAGAGAGAGAGACGGGGAGGGAGAGAAAGGGACGGGGAGGGAGAGAGAGGGACGGGGAGGGAGAGAGGGAGACGGGGAGGGAGAGAGGGGGACGGGGAGGGAGAGAGGGGGACGGGGAGGGAGAGAGAGGGACGGAGGGAGAGAGAGGGACGGAGGGAGAGAGAGGGACGGAGGGAGAGAGAGGGACGGAGGGAGAGAGAGGGACGGAGGGAGAGAGAGGGACGGAGGGAGAGAGAGGGACGGAGGGAGAGAGAGGGACGGAGGGAG
>NW_024470624.1:8870966-8900966 GCF_017639515.1 Carcharodon carcharias
GAGAGAGGCATACACAGGAGAGAGTTTGAGGAGAGAGACACATGCATCTCACTCCTGGGCCTCTTCAGAATTGAAGCGAGCAGCTCTGGAGTCTTGTTGACCTCCGTTTGCCCTTTGCTATCCCAGTGACCCACAGACCCGGCATTTTTAACCTTTCAACCCAGCCCTGCTCTGGCTGGTCCCGGCTTTGCGACACCATCGGCCCACAGCACAGAACATAAGGTCACAAGAAATATGAGCAGTGGTCCATTCGGCCCCTCAAGCCTGTTCCTCCCCCATTCGGTAAGATGATGGCTGATCCGATTGGGGCCTCAACTCCCACTTTCATTCCTCTCCTCCCTCCCTCCCCCCCCCATAACCCTCGACTCCCCTCGTCGATCGAAACTCTGTCTAACTCGGCCTTGGATATATTCAGTGACCCGGCCTCCGCCGCTCTCTGTGGGGGGAGGGGTGGGGGGGGGGGGAGAGAATCCCACAGACTGACCCCCCCACACCGAGAGAAGAAATTCCTCCTCATCTCCCTCTTCAATGGGAGACCCCCTCCCCCAACTTATTTTTAAACTGTGCCCCTCCCCTCGTTCTAGATTCCCCCCCCACGAGGGGGAAACACCCTCTCAGCATCCATTCTGTCAAACCCCACCCTCCACCTCAGGATCTTATCTGTCTCAATAAGATCCCCTCTCATTCTTCTAAACCCCAATGGGTACCAGCCCCGACCTGCTCAACCTTTCCCCATGAGACAAACCCCCCCCCCCCTTCATCCCGGGAATCGGCCAAGCGAACCTTCTCCCAACGGGGGAGAGAGAGAGAGGGATGGGGGGAGAGAGAGAGAGAGGGATGGGGGGAGAGAGAGAGAGAGGGACGGGGGGAGAGAGAGTGGGGGATGTGGGGAGAGAAAAAGAGGGACGGGGGGAGAGAGAGAGAGATGGGGAGAGATGGGGAGAGAGAGAGAGACGGGGAGGGAGAGAGAGAGACAGGGAGGGAGAAAGAGAGAGAGACGGGGCGGGAGAGAGAGAGATGGGGACAGAGAGAGGGACGGGGGGAGAGGGAGAGAGGGACAGGGGGAGAGAGAGAGAGAGGGACGGGGGAGAGGGAGAGAGAGACGGGGGAGAGGGAGAGAGGGACGGGGGAGAGAGGGACGGGGGAGAGGGAGAGAGGGACAGGGGAGAGGGAGAGAGGGACGGGGGAGAGGGAGAGAGGGACGGGGGAGAGGGAGAGAGGGACGTGGGGAGAGAGAGAGAGGGAGACGGGGAGAGAGAGAGAGGGAGACGGGGGGAGAGAGAGAGAGAGAGATGCGGAGAGAGAGAGAGGGAGACGGGGAGAGAGAGAGAGGGAGACGGGGAGAGAGAGAGAGGGAGACGGGGGGAGAGAGAGAGAGAGAGATGCGGAGAGAGAGAGAGGGAGACGGGGAGAGAGAGAGGCATACACAGGAGAGAGTTTGAGGAGAGAGACACATGCATCTCACTCCTGGGCCTCTTCAGAATTGAAGCGAGCAGCTCTGGAGTCTTGTTGACCTCCGTTTGCCCTTTGCTATCCCAGTGACCCACAGACCCGGCATTTTTAACCTTTCAACCCAGCCCTGCTCTGGCTGGTCCCGGCTTTGCGACACCATCGGCCCACAGCACAGAACATAAGGTCACAAGAAATATGAGCAGTGGTCCATTCGGCCCCTCAAGCCTGTTCCTCCCCCATTCGATAAGATGGTGGCTGATCCGATTGGGGCCTCAACTCCCACTTTCATTCCTCTCCTCCCTCCCTCCCCCCCCCATAACCCTCGACTCCCCTCGTCGATCGAAACTCTGTCTAACTCGGCCTCGGATATATTCAGTGACCCGGCCTCCGCCGCTCTCTGTGGGGGGGGGGGGGGGGGGGGGGGGGGGAGAATCCCACAGACTGACCCCCCCCCCCCCCCACACCGAGAGAAGAAATTCCTCCTCGTCTCCCTCTTCAATGGGAGACCCCCTCCCCCAACTTATTTTTAAACTGTGCCCCCCACCTCTCGTTCTAGATCCCCCCCCCCACGAGGGGGAAACACCCTCTCAGCATCCACCCTGTCAAACCCCCTCTCTACACCCCCCCCAACCCCCCATCAGGATCTTATCTGTCTCAATAAGATGCCCTCTCGTTCTTCTAAACCCCAATGGGTACCGGCCCCCAACCTGCTCAACCTTTCCCCATGAGACAAACCCCCCCACACCCCCCACCTTCATCCCGGGAATCGGCCGAGCGAACCTTCTCCCAACGACTCCCAGCACGAGTATGTCCCCCCCACTTACACATTTTTAGTCAGTAAGGGAATCAAGGGCGAAGGGGGAGGGGGGAGGAGGGGGGGGGGCGCGGTTAAAAAGGCAGGAAAGTGGAGTTGAGGGTTGTCAGGTCAGCCATGGTCTGATTGAGTGGCGGAGCTAACTTGATGGGCCGAATGGCCTTCTTTGCCCACCAAACCTCCCCCCCCCCCACCCCACCCCACCCCACCCCACCCCGGCCAGCCCTACGTCTGTCGGTAAGGAGACCGGACCTGTGCACGGCGCACTCCGGGTGCCGCCTCACCCACCGCCCCCTGGTCCGGTCGTAGCGAGGCCTACTTCCCTAGGGGCAGGAGGCTACAATTGGCAGGGAACCAGGCCCCTGACAACCCCGCAGAGCTGAGGCAGGCCGGGGTGGGGGGGGGGGGGGGGGGGGTGGGGAGAGAGAGGGAGAGAGAGGGGAGAGAGCGGGAGAGAGGCCTTGTTGCAGGCTTTCCCCTCGGGGGAGCCCGGAGTTGGAGGGGGGGGGGGGGGAGGGGGGGGGGGGCTTCTTTCCGTCTCGTCGTTGGCAGGGGGAGGGGGAGGGGGATGGGGTTGGGGTCAGACGCTGGCGAGGCCCAGCCTTGGTTGCCCCAACCCCTAGTTGAGGGTAGTTAAGAGTCAACCACATCGGCGATGAGGGGAGCCCGGAGTTGGGGGCGGGGGGAGGGGGGGGGGGGTGGTGGTGGCGTCTGGAGTCGTGCGTAGGCCCAAGCCGGGTAATGGATGGCAGGTTCCTCCTTCCCCTACAGTACAGGGGGCATTAGCCCGACTAGAAGGGTTTCTACGCCAATCGGTGATTGACCAGCACCGAGAGAGAGAGAGGGGGGGGGGTCGCTGTTTAACAATAAGTGGAGTGGGGTGGGGTGGGGTGGGGTGGGGGGGCCAGAGACGGTGGGGGAGGTGGGGGTTTTTTTTAACTCTTGGATGGTTGGGGTGTGGTGGTGGTGGTGGTGGGGGGGGGGGGGGGGGGGGCCGGTGGAAGGGCGGTGCGAGTCTTCATTTTTGAGGCGGAGGAGCGAGGTAGGTTCTTGGTAAGCGAGGAGGGGGAGGGGAGGGGTGAAAGGTTATCGGGGGTGGGGTGGGGTGGGGTGGGTGGGGTGGGGGGGGGAGATATATCGGTTGGAACGTGTGGTTGGTGGAGGGGGAGGGGGGGGGGGAGGGGGAGGGGGAGGGGGTGGTCGAGGTGACAACCGGATCGGCCGCCATCTTGCTGCCCGGCGGGAGCGGGGCCAGTTGGGGTTGGGGCCGAGTGGCCTCTCTCGCCCTGCTCCCGGTTCGGACGATGGTTGCCATGGTCACCCTGACCGACAGGTTGGCTGCCAATGTCCCGGGCTATGTAATTAATTGATGAACTCACTGAATCGGAATCCCACCGGCGGCCGAGGGTGGGGTTATGAACCCCGGGGTGGGTGGGTGGGTGGGTGGGTTGGGGGGGGGGGGGGCCGGGGAGGGGGTGGGGGTGTCAGCAGGGTGACCCGTCCAGTGACATTGCTACTGCACCGCGCAAGTGATTGGCAGGCACAGGCTGGTCTGTTTACCTCATTCCGCATGCCGCAGTTTATTATGGGATGTCAGGCTTCCCTGTCCAACAGCTGAAGGGGCTTCGGGGCCAAGGCAGCCTCTGTGTCATCTCAATGTGATGCTCAGATTCTCTCTCTCTCTCTCTCTCTCTCTCTCCCCCCCCTCCTCTCTTTCTCCCTCTACCCCTCCCTCCCTCTCTCACGAGCTCTCTCTCCCTCTCTCTCGCATGCTGTCTCTCTCTCTCTCCCTCGCGCGCTCTCTCCCTCTCTCGCGCACTCTCTCTCCCTCTCCCTCTCTCTCGCGCGCTCGCGCTCTCTCTCTCGCGCCCACTCTCTCCCTCTCGTGCGCTCTCTCTCCCTCTCATGCGCTCCCTCCCTCTCGCGCGCTCTCTCTCTCCCTCTCTCCCTCTCGTGCGCTCCCTCTCTCCCTCTCGTGCGCTCCCTCTCTCCCTCTCGTGCGCTCCCTCTCTCCCTCTCGTGCGCTCCCTCTCTCCCTCTCGCTCGCGCGCTCTCTCTCGCGCGCTCTCTCCTGCGTGTGCACCCTTTCCCTCGCGCATGCTCTCACTCTCGCGCTCTCTCTCTCGTGCTCTCCCTCTTGTGCTCTCTCTCCCTCGCATGCCCTCTCTCCCTCGTGCCCGCTCTCCCTCGTGCCCGCTCTCCCTCGTGCCCGCTCTCCCTCGCGCCCGCTCTCCCTCGCGCCCGCTCTCTCTCCCTAGCGCCTGCTCTCCCCTCTCGCGCCCGCCCTCCCCTTCTCGCGCCCGCCCTCCCCCTCTCACGCCTGCCCTCCCCCTCACACTCTGTCTCGCGCGCTCTCTCTCCCTCGTGCTTCCTCTCCCTCTCGCGTGCTCCCTCTCTCTCTCACGCTCTCTCCCTCTCGCGCGCTCCCTCTCTTCCTCGCGCATTCCCTCTCTCCCTCGCGCGCTCCCTTTCTCCCTCGCACGCTCCCTCTGTCTCTCGCGTGCTCCCTCTCTCCCTCGCGTGCTCCCTTTCTCCCTCGTGTGCTTTCTCTTCCTCTCTCCCTCTCGTGCGCTCCCTCTCGTGCGCTCCCTCTCTCCCTCGCGCGCTCCCTTTCTCCCTCGTGCGCACTCTCTCCCTCTCTCCCTCTCGTGCGCTCCCTCTCTCCCTCTCGTGCGCTCCCTCTCTCCCTCTCATGCGCTCCCTCTCTCCCTCTCGTGCGCTCCCTCTCTCCCTCTCGCTCGCGCGCTCTCTCCTGCACGTACGCCCTTTCCCTCGCGCACGCTCTCACTCTCGCGCTCTCCCTCTCGTGCTCTCCCTCCCTCGCACGCCCTCTCGCCCTCTCTCCCTCGCGCCCACTCTCCCTCGCGCCCACTCTCCCTCGCGCCCACTCTCCCTCGCGCCCACTCTCCCTCGCGCCCACTCTCCCTCGCGCCCACTCTCCCTCGCGCCCACTCTCCCTCGCGCCCACTCTCTCTCCCTCACGCCTGCTCTCTCCCTCAGGCCTGCTCTCCCCCTCTCGCGCCCGCCCTCCCCCTCTCACTCTCCCTCGGGCGCTTTCTCTCCCTCGTGCGCCCTCTCTCCTTCTCGCGCCATCTCTCTCCACCTCTCTTGCTCTCGCACTTGCTCTCTCCCTCGCGCTCTCTCTCTCTCCCTCATGCTCTCTCCCTCTTGCTCTCGTGCTCTCTATCCTTTCATGGTCTCTGCCTGCTCCTTTCTGTCTCACTCTCCCACCATCTACCTCATTCCATCGCTAACTCCCTCCCTCTCACCATCTGATTCTCTCACTCTTTCCCTCTCCCTCTCTCATGTGCTCTCTCCCTCGTGCTCGCTCTCTCCCTCTCTTGCGCTCTCTCCCTCTCGCGATCGTGCGCTCTCTCCCTCTCGCGCTCTCATGCGCTCTCTCCCTCTCGCGTTCTCGTGCGCTCTCCCTCACGCTCTCTCTCCATCGCGCCCTCTCTCCCTCACACGCCCTCTCCGCACCCTCTCTCTCCCCCTTGCGCCCTCTCTCCCCCTTGCGCCCTCTCTCCCCCTCTTGCGCTGCCTCGCGCGCTGTCTCTCCCTCGCGTGCTTGTTCTCCCTCTTGCGTTCGTTCTCCCTCTCTCACGTGCGCTCTCTCCCTCTCACGCACACTCTCTCCCTCTCACGCACACTCTCTCCCTCTCACGCACACTCTCTCCCTCTCACGCACACTCTCTCCCTCTCACGCACACTCTCTCCCTCTCACACTCACTCTCTTGCACGCTCTCTCTCGCGTGCGCTCTCTTTCTCCGCCTCTCTTGCTCTCGCGCTCTCTCTCCTTGCATGGTCTCTGCCTGCTCCTTTCTGTCTCACTCTCCCTCTCTCTCCCTCCATCTACCTCAACCCATTGCTAACTCCCTCCCTCTCACCGTCTGACTCTCCGCCTCTCGCGTGCTCGCTCTCTCTCTCTCTTGCGCTCTCTCTCTCTCTTGCGCTCTCTCTCTCTCTCGCACGTTCTCTCTCTCTCGCACGTTCTCTCTCTCTCGCACGTTCTCTCTCTCTCACGCACTCTCCCTCTACACCTCTCTTGCTCTCACGCGCGCTCTCCTTTCATGGTCTCTGCCTGCTTTCTGTCTCACTCTCCCTCTCTCTCCTTCCATCTACCTCATCCCATCGCTAACTCCCACCCTCTCACCGTCTGACTCACTCTTTCACCACCACCTCTCTCTCACCCTCGGCGCTCTCTCACACGCTTTCCCTCTGGCGCTCTCTCTCTCGCACGCTCTCCCTCTCTTGCGCGCTCTCTCCCTCTCTCGCGCGCTCTCTCCCTCTCTCGCGCGCTCTCTCCCTCTCTCGCGCGCTCTCTCCCTCTCTCGCGCGCTCTCTCCCTCTCTCGCGCGCTCTCTCCCTCTCTCGCGCGCGCTCTCCCTCTCTCGCGCGCTCTCTCCCTCTCTCGCGCGCTCTCTCCCTCTCTCGCGCGCTCTCTCCCTCTCTCGCGCGCTCTCTCCCTCTCTCGCGCGCTCTCTCCCTCTCTCGCGTGCTCTCTCCCTCTCTCGCGCGCTCTCTCCCTCTCTCGCGCTCTCTCCCTCTCTCGTGCGCTCTCTCCCTTTCGCGTGTGCTCTCTCTTGCGCTCTCTCCCTCTCGCGCTCTTGTGCACTGTGTCCCTTGCGCCCTATCTCCCTCACACGCTCTCTCTCGCGCCCTCTCCCTCACACCCACTCCCTCTCGCGCGCTCACTCTCCCTCTCGCGTGCTCTCTCTCCACCTCTCTTGCTTTCGCACTCGCTCTCTCGCGTGCTCTCTCCCTCGCGCTCTCTCTCTCTCTCCCTCGCGCTCTCACCCTCTTGCTCTTATGCTCTCTCTCCTTTCATGGTCTCTGCCGGCTCCTTTCTGTCTCACTCTCCCTCCATCTAACTCATCCCATCGCTAACTCCCTCTCTCTCACCGTCTGACTCTCTCACTCTTTCACCAACACCTCTCTCTCTCCCTCTCTCCCTCACGCTCTCTCCCTCTCGCGCATTCTCTCACTCTCTCTTGTGTGCTCTCCCTCACGCCCTCTCTCCCTCGCGCCATCACTCTCCCTCATGCCCTCTATCCCCCTCTTGTGCTGTCTCGAGCGCTCTCGCTCACGCACTCTCTCTCCTTTCGTGGTCTCTGCCTGCTCCTTTCTGTCTCACTCTCCCTCTCTCTCCCTCCATCTACCTCATCCCATCGCTAACTCCCTCTCACCGTCTGACTTTCTCACTCTTTCACCACCACCTCTCTCTCTCCATCTGGCGCTTTCTCTCCCTCTCGCGCTCTCCCCTTCTCGCGCTGTCTCGCACGCTGTCTCTCTCTTCCATGCTCTCTCTCTCTTGCGCGCGCTCTCCTCACACACGCTCTTCCTCTTGCGCGCTCTCTTCCTCGCGCATGCTCTCCCTCGTGTGTTCTCTGCCACTCGTGCACCCTCTGCCTCGCGTGCTCTTTCCCTCTCACGCGCTATCTCTCCCCCCCCCTTGTGCTGTCTCACGCGCTCTCTCTCCCTCGCATGGTCTCTCTCCCTCACGCGCGTTCTCTGTCACTTGCGTGCTCTCTCCCTCTCACGCACACTCTCTCTCCACCTCTCTTGCTCTCACACTCACTCTCTTGCACGCTCTCTCTCGCGTGCGCTCTCTTTCTCCGCCTCTCTTGCTCTCGCGCTCTCTCTCCTTGCATGGTCTCTGCCTGCTCCTTTCTGTCTCACTCTCCCTCTCTCTCCCTCCATCTACCTCAACCCATTGCTAACTCCCTCCCTCTCACCGTCTGACTCTCCGCCTCTCGCGTGCTCGCTCTCTCTCTCTCTTGCGCTCTCTCTCTCTCTTGCGCTCTCTCTCTCTCTCGCACGTTCTCTCTCTCTCGCACGTTCTCTCTCTCTCGCACGTTCTCTCTCTCTCGCACGTTCTCTCTCTCTCGCACGTTCTCTCTCTCTCACGCACTCTCCCTCTACACCTCTCTTGCTCTCACGCGCGCTCTCCTTTCATGGTCTCTGCCTGCTCCTTTCTGTCTCACTCTCCCTCTCTCTCCTTCCATCTACCTCATCCCATCGCTAACTCCCACCCTCTCACCGTCTGACTCACTCTTTCACCACCACCTCTCTCTGACCCTCGGCGCTCTCACACGCTTTCCCTCGGCGCTCTCTCTCTCGCACGCTCTCCCTCTCTTGCACGCTCTCTCCCTCTCTCGCGCGCTCTCTCCCTCTCTCGCGCGCTCTCTCCCTCTCTCGCGCGCTCTCTCCCTCTCTCGCGCGCTCTCTCCCTCTCTCGCGCGCTCTCTCCCTCTCTCGCGCGCTCTCTCCCTCTCTCGCGCTCTCTCCCTCTCTCGTGCGCTCTCTCCCTCTCTCGCGCTCTCTCCCTCTCTCGTGCGCTCTCTCCCTCTCGCGCTCTTGTGCACTGTGTCCCTTGCGCCCTATCTCCCTCACACGCTCTCTCTCGCGCCCTCTCCCTCACACCCACTCCCTCTCGCGCGCTCACTCTCCCTCTCGTGTGCTCTCTCTCCACCTCTCTTGCTTTCGCACTCGCTCTCTCGCGTGCTCTCTCCCTCGCGCTCTCTCTCTCTCTCCCTCGCGCTCTCACCCTCTTGCTCTTATGCTCTCTCTCCTTTCATGGTCTCTGCCGGCTCCTTTCTGTCTCACTCTCCCTCCATCTAACTCATCCCATCGCTAACTCCCTCTCTCTCACCGTCTGACTCTCTCACTCTTTCACCAACACCTCTCTCTCTCCCTCTCTCCCTCACGCTCTCTCCCTCTCGCGCATTCTCTCACTCTCTCTTGTGTGCTCTCCCTCACGCCCTCTCTCCCTCGCGCCATCACTCTCCCTCATGCCCTCTCTCTCCCTCGCGCCCTCTATCCCCCTCTTGTGCTGTCTCGAGCGCTCTCGCTCACGCACTCTCTCTCCTTTCGTGGTCTCTGCCTGCTCCTTTCTGTCTCACTCTCCCTCTCTCTCCCTCCATCTACCTCATCCCATCGCTAACTCCCTCTCACCGTCTGACTTTCTCACTCTTTCACCACCACCTCTCTCTCTCCATCTGGCGCTTTCTCTCCCTCTCGCGCTCTCCCCTTCTCGCGCTCTCCCCCTCGCGCTGTCTCGCACGCTGTCTCTCTCTTCCATGCTCTCTCTCTCTTGCGCGCGCTCTCCTCACACACGCTCTTCCTCTTGCGCGCTCTCTTCCTCGCGCATGCTCTCCCTCGTGTGTTCTCTGCCACTCGTGCACCCTCTGCCTCGCGTGCTCTTTCCCTCTCACGCGCTATCTCTCCCCCCCCCTTGTGCTGTCTCACGCGCTCTCTCTCCCTCGCATGGTCTCTCTCCCTCACGCGCGTTCTCTGTCACTTGCGTGCTCTCTCCCTCTCGCTCACGGTCTCCCTCTCATGCGCGCTCATTCTCCCTCTTGCGCTCATTCTCCCTCTCGCGCTCATTCTCGCTCACTCACACTCTCTCCTTTCATGGTCTTTGCCTGCTCCTTTCTGTCTCACTCACCCTCTCTCTCCCTCCATCTACCTCATCCCATCGCTAACTCCCTCCCTCTCACCGTCTGACTCTCTCACTCTTTCACCACCACCTCTCTCTCTCCAACATGTGCTCTCTCTCCCTCTTGCGCGCGCTCTCTCTCCCTCTCGCGCTCTCCCCCTCTTGCGCTGTCTCACACGCTCTCTCTCTTGCGTGCTCCCTCTCTCTTGCGCGTGCTCCTTCTCGCGCACGCTCTCCCTCTCTCGCACGCTTTACCTCTCGCGCGCGCTACCCCTCTCTCGCGCGCTCTACCCCCTTGCGCCATCTCATGCGCTCTCTCTCTCTTGCATGCTCTCTCTCTCGCGTGCGCGCTCTCCCCCTCATGCACGGTCTCCTTCTCGTGCGCGCTGTCCATCTCACGCGCTCTCTCTCTCTTGCGCGCACTCTCCCTCACGCGTGCGCTCTCCCTCACGCGCACGCTCTCCCTCACGCACGCTCTCCCTCTCGCGTGCTCTCTCCCTCTCGCGTGCTCTCTCCCTCTCGCGTGCTCTCTCCCTCTCGCGTGCTCTCTCCCTCTCGCGTGCTCTCTCCCTCTCGCGTGCTCTCTCCCTCTCGCGTGCTCTCTCCCTCTCGCGTGCTCTCTCCCTCTTGCGTGCTCTCTCTCTCTCCACCTCTCTTGCTCTCGCACTTGCTCTCTTGCACGCTCTCTCTCACGTGCGCTTGCTCTCGCGTGAATTCTCTCTCTCCACCTCTCTTGCTCTTGCGCGCTCTCCCCTTTCATGGTCTCTTATCTGCTCCTTTCTGTCTCTCACTCCCTCTCTCTCCCTCCATCTACCTCATCACATCGCTAACGTCCTCTCACCATCTGACTCTCTCACTCTTTCACCACCGCCTCTCTCGCTCCCTTTCGCACTCTCTCCCTCGTGCGCGTTTTCTGCCACTCACGCACTCTCTGCCTCGCACGATCTCTCCCCCCACGCCCACCTTCTCTCCCTCGAGCCCGCTCTCTCTCCCATGCGCCCGCTCTTCCCCTCTCACGCTGCCTCGCGTGCACTCTCTCCCTCACGCGTGGGCTCTCTCTCCTTCACGCGCACGCTCTCTCTCACTCTTGTGCGCGCTCTCTCTCCCTCACTCTCGAGCGCACTCTCTCTCCCTCTCCCTCACGCGCACACTCTCCCTCGCGTGCACTCTCTCCCTTGCGCGCTCTCTCTCGCGTGCGCTCTCTCCACCTCTGTTACTCTCACGCTCTCTCCTTTCATGGTCTCTGCCTGCTTCTTTCTGTCTCACTCTCCCTCTCTCTCCCTCCATCTACCTCATCCCATCACTAACTCCCTCCCTCTCACCGTCTGACGCACTCTTTCACCACCGCCTCTCTCTCACCCTCGGCGCTCTCTCCCTCTCGCGCTCTTTCACGCGCTCTCCCTCTCGCGCACTCCCGCTCTCTCGCGCGCTCTCTCACGCTCTCGCGTGCTCTCTCCCGCTCGCGTGCTCTCTCCCGCTCGCGTGCACTCTCTCTTGCGCTCTCTCCCTCTCGCGCTCTTGTGCGCTGTCTCCATCGCGCCCTCTCTCCCTCACATGCTCTCTCATGCTCTCTCCCTCGCGCCCACTCCCTCCCTCGCGCCCTCTCTCTCCCTTGCACCATCTCTCTCCCTCGCACCCCCTATCCCCCCTTGCGCTGTCTCGCGCACTCTCTCTCTCTCGCGTGCTCTCTCTCCCTCGTGCACTCTCTCTCCCTTGCGCGCTCATTCTCCCTCACGCACGTTCTCTCCTTTCATGGTCTCTGCCTGCTCCTTTCTGTCTCACTCCCTCTCTCTCCCTCCATCTACCCCATCCCATCGCTAACTCCTTCCCTCTCACCGTCTGACTCGCTCACTATTTCACCACCACCTCTCTTTCTCCAACATGTGCTCTCTCTCTCTCGCGCGTGTGCTTTCTCTCTCTCGCACGCGCTCGCTCTCCCTCTCGCGCGCTCGCTCTCCCTCTCGCGCGCACTCTCTCCCTCTCGCGCGCAATCTCTCCCTCTCGCGCGCACTCTCTCCCTCTCGCGCGCACTCTCTCCCTCTCGCGCGCACTCTCTCCCTCTCGCGCGCACTCTCTCCCTCTCGCGCGCACTCTCTCCCTCTCGCGCGCACTCTCTCCCTCTCGCGCGCACTCTCTCCCTCTCGCGCGCACTCTCTCCCTCTCGCGCGCACTCTCTCCCTCTCGCGCGCACTCTCTCCCTCTCGCGCGCACTCTCTCCCTCTCGCGCGCTCTCTCTCCCTCTCGCGCGCACTCTCTCCCTCTCGCGCGCTCTCTCTCCACCTCTTGCTTTCGCACTCGCTCTCTCGCATGCTCTCTCCCTCGCGCTCTCTCTCTCTCCCTCGCGCTCTCACCCTCTTGCTCTTATGCTCTCCTTTCATGGTCTCTGCCTGCTCGTTTCTGTCTCACTCTCCCTCTATCTAACTCATCCCATCGCTAACTCCCTCTCTCTCACCGTCTGACTCTCTCACTCTTTCACCAACACCTCTCTCTCTCCCTCTCTCCCTCACGCTCTCTCCCTCTCGCGCATTCTCTCACTCTCTCTTGTGTGCTCTCCCTCACGCCCTCTCTCCCTCGCGCCATCACTCTCCCTCGCGCCCGCTCTCTCCCTCGCGCCCTCTATCCCCCTCTTGTGCTGTCTCGCGCGCTCTCGCTCACGCACGCTCTCTCCTTTCGTGGTCTTTGCCTGCTCCTTTCTGTCTCACTCACCCTCTCTCTCCCTCCATCTACCTCATCCCATCGCTAACTCCCTCCCTCTCACCGTCTGACTCTCTCACTCTTTCACCACCACCTCTCTCTCCAACACGTGCTCTCTCCCTTTCGCGCGCGCGCTTTCTCCCTCTTGCGCTGTCTCACACGCTCTCTCTCTTGCATGCTCCCTCTCTCTTGCGTGCGCTCCTTCTCGCGCACGCTCTCCCTCTCTCGCGCACGCTCTCCCTCTCTCGCGCGCTCTACCCCTCTCTCGCGCGCTCTACCCCTCTCTCGCGCGCTCTACCCCTCTCTCGCGCGCTCTACCCCTCTCTCGCGCGCTCTACCCCTCTCTCGCGCGCTCTACCCCTCTCTCGCGCGCTCTACCCCTCTCTCGCGCGCTCTACCCCTCTCTCGCGCGCTCTACCCCCTCTCTCGCGCGCTCTACCCCTCTCTCGCGCGCTCTACCCCTCTCTCGCGCGCTCTACCCCTCTCTCGCGCGCTCTACCCCTCTCTCGCGCGCTCTACCCTTCTCTCGCGCGCTCTACCCCTCTCTCGCGCGCTCTACCCCTCTCTCGCGCGCTCTACCCCTCTCTCGCGCGCTCTACCCCTCTCTCGCGCGCTCTACCCCTCTCTCGCGTGCTCTACCCCTCTTGCGCCATCTCAAGCGCTCTCTCTCTGTTGCGTGCTCTCTCTCTCGTGCGCGCACTCTCCCCCTCATGCACAGTCTCCTTCTCGTGCACGCTCTCCCTCTCACGCGCTCTCTCTCTCTTGCGTGCACTCTCCCTCACGTGCGCGCTCTCCCTCACGCACACGCTCTCCCTCATGCGCACGCTCTCCCTCACGCACGCTCTCTCCCTCTCGCGTGCTCTCTCTCTCTCCACCTCTCTTGCTCTCGCACTCGCTCTCTTGCACGCTCTCTCTCACGTGCGCTTGCTCTCGCGTGAATTCTCTCTCTCCACCTCTCTTGCTCTTGTGCGCTCTCCCCTTTCATGGTCTCTATCTGCTCCTTTCTGTCTCTCACTCCCTCTCGCTCCCTCCATCTACCTCATCACATCGCTAACGTCCTCTCACCATCTGACTCTCTCACTCTTTCACCACCGCCTCTCTCTCTCCCTTTCGCACTCTCTCCCTCGTGCGCGTTCTCTGCCACTCACGCACTCTCTGCCTCAAGCGCTCTCTCCCTCTCATGCACGATCTCTCCCCCTCACGCCCACCTTCTCTCCCTCGAGCCCGCTCTCTCTCCCACGCGCCCGCTCTCCCCCTCTCACGCCGCCTCGCGTGCACTCTCTCCCTCACGCGTGGGCTCTCTCTCCTTCACGCGCACGCTCTTTCTCACTCTTGTGCACACTCTCTCTCCCTCACTCTCGCGCGCGCTCTCTCTACCTCTCCCTCACGCGCACACTCTCCCTCGCGTGCACTCTCTCCCTTGCGCGCTCTCTCTCGCGTGCGCTCTCTCCACCTCTCTTACTCTCATGCTCTCTCCTTTCATGGTCTCTGCCTGCTTCTTTCTGTCTCACTCTCCCTCTCTCTCCCTCCATCTACCTCATCCCATCACTAACTCCTTCGCTCTCACCGTCTGACTCACTCTTTCACCACCGCCTCTCTCTCACCCTTGGCGCTCTCTCCCTCTCGCGCTCTTTCACGCGCTCTCCCTCTCGCGCACTCCCCCTCTCTCGCGTGCTCTCTCCCTCTCACGTGCTCTCTCCCTCTCTCGTGCACTCTCTCTTGCGCTCTCTCCCTCTCGCGCTCTTGTGTGCTATCTCCCTCGCGCCCTCTCTCCCTCACATGCTCTCTCTCTCATGCCCTCTCCCTCGCGCCCACTCCCTTCCTCGCGCCCTCTCTCTCCCTTGCACCCTCTCTCTCCCTTGCACCCCCTATCCCCCTCTTGTGCTGTCTCGCGCACTCTCTCTCTCTCGTGTGCTCTCTCTCCCTCGTGTACTCTCTCTCCCTTGCGCGCTCATTCTCCCTCACGCACGTTCTCTCCTTTCATGGTCTCTGCCTGCTCCTTTCTGTCTCACTCCCTCTCTCTCCCTCCATCTACCCCATTCCATCGCTAACTCCTTCCCTCTCACCGTCTGACTTGCTCACTATTTCACCACCACCTCTTTCTCCAACATGTGCTCTCTCTCTCTCGTGCGCGTGCTTTCTCTCTCTCGCACGCGCTCACTCTCCCTCGCGCGCGCTCACTCTCCCTCTCGCGCGCTCACTCTCCCTCTCGCGCGCTCACTCTCCCTCTCGCGCGCTCACTCTCCCTCTCGCGCGCTCACTCTCCCTCTCGCGCGCTCACTCTCCCTCTCGCGCGCTCACTCTCCCTCTCGCGCGCTCTCACTCCCTCTCGCGCGCTCTCACTCCCTCTCGCGCGCTCTCTCTCCCTCTCGCGCGCTCTCTCTCCCTCTCGCGCGCTCTCTCTCCCTCTCGCGCGCTCTCTCTCCCTCTCGCGCGCTCTCTCGCCACCTCTCTTGCTCTCGCACTCACTCTCTCGCGTGCTTTCTCCCTCACACTCTCTCTCTCCCTCGCGCTCTCACCCTCTTGCTCTTATGCTCTCTCTCCTTTCATGGTCTCTGCCTGCTCCTCTCTGTCTCACTCTCCCTCCATCTACCTCATCCCATCGTTAACTCCCTCTCTCTCACCATCTGACTCTCTCACTCTTTCACCAACACCTCTCTCTCTCCCTCTCGCACGTGCGTGCTCACCCTCGCATGCGCTCTCCTTCGCGCCCTCTCTCCCTCACGCACTCTCCCTCTCACGAGTTCTCTCTCTCTCTCTCGCGCACTCTCTCCCTCGTGCCCTCTCTCTCCCTCGCGCCCTCTGTCCCCCTCTTGTGCTGTCTCGTGCGCTCTCGCTCACGCACACTCTCTCCTTTCATGGTCTCTGCCTGCTCCTTTCTGTCTCACTCTCCCTCTCTCTCCCTCCATCTACCTCATCCCATTTCTAACTCCCTCCCTCTCACCACCTGACTTTCTCACTCTTTCGCCACCACCTCTCTCTCTCCATCTCATGCTCTCTCTCCCTCTCGCGCTCTCCCCCTCTCACGCTGTCTCTCTCTTGTGTGCTCTCTCTCTCTTGCGCACTCTCTCCCCCTCGTGCGCTCTCTCTCTCCACCTCTCTTGCTCTCACGAGCTCTCCTCTTTCATGGTCTCTGCCTGCTCCTTTCTATCTCACACTCCCTCTCTCTCCCTCCATCTACCTCATCATATCGCTAATGCCCTCTCACCGTCTGACACTCTCACTCTTTGACCACCGCATCTCTCTCCGCCTCACGCGCTCTACTCCTCTCTTGCGCTCTACTCCTCTCTTGCACTCACCCCATCTTGCGCTCTCCCCATCTCGCGCTCTCCCCATCTCGCGCTCTCCCCATCTCGCGTTCTCCCCATCTCGCGTTCTCCCATCTCGCATTCTCCCATCTCGCGTTCTCCCATCTCGCGTTCTCCCATCTCGCGTTCTCCCATCTCGCGTTCTCCCATCTCGCGTTCTCCCATCTCGCGTTCTCCCCATCTCGCGTTCTCCCATCTCGCGTTCTCCCCATCTCGCGTTCTCCCCATCTAGCGCTCTACCCCTCTCGCGCTCTCCCCATCTCGTGCTGTCTTGCGCGCTCTCTCTTGCGTGCTCTCTCCCTCATGAGCGCGCTCTCCTTCTCGCACGCGCTCTTCCTCTCGCGCACTCTCTGCCTCGCGCGCTCTATCTCTCCCTCGTGCACGCTCTCTCCCTCGCACCCTCTATCCCCCACTTGTGCTGTCTCGCGCGCGCTCTCTCTCCCTTGCACGCTCTCTCTCCCTTTCACGTGCGCTCTCCCTCTCACGCGCGCTCTCCCTCTCACGCGCGCTCTCCCTCTCACGCGCGCTCTCCCTCTCACGCGCGCTCTCCCTCTCACGCGCGCTCTCCCTCTCACGCGCGCTCGTTCTCCCTCACGCATGCTCTCGCTCACGCACGCTCTCTCCTTTCATGGTCTCTGCCTGCTCCTTACTGTCTCACTCTCCCTCTCCCTCCCTCCATCTACCTCATCCCATCGCTAACTCCCTCCCTCTCACCGTCTGACTCTCTCACTCTTTCACCACCACTTCTCTCTCTCCAACACGTGCTCTCTCCCTCTTGCGCGCGCACTCCCTCTCCCTCTTGCGCGCGCGCTCTCTCTCCCTCTCGCGCACGCTCTCTCTTGCTCTGTCTCGCATGCTCTCTCTCCCTCTCGAGCGCGCTCCTTCTCACGCGCGCTCTCCCTCTCTCGCGCGCTCTCCCTCTCTCGCATGCTCTACCCCTCTCTCGCGCGCTCTACCCCTCTCTCGCGCGCTCTACCCCTCTCTCGCGCGCTCTACCCCTCTCTCGCGCGCTCTACCCCTCTCTCGCGCGCTCTACCCCTCTCTCGCGCGCTCTACCCCTCTCTCGCGCGCTCTACCCCTCTCTCGTGCGCTCTACCCCTCTCTCGCGCTCTACCCTTCTTGCGCCGTCTCGTGCGCTCTCTGTCTCTTGCGTGCTCTCTCTCTCTTGCGCGCACTCTCCCTCTCACTCGCGGTCTCCTTCTCATGCGCGCTCGCCCTCTCGCGTGCTCTCTCTCGCGCGCGCTCTCCCTCTCACACGCAGTCTCCTTCTCATGCGCGCTCTCTCTCTCGCGCGCTCTTTCACGCACGCGCTCTCCCTCACGCACGCGCTCTCTCCCTCACGCACGCGCTCTCTCCCTCACGCACGCGCTCTCTCCCTCACGCACGCGCTCTCTCCCTCACGCACGCTCTCTCCCTCTCGCGTGCTCTCTCCCTCTCGCGTGCTCTCTCCCTCTCGCGTGCTCTCTCCCTCTCGCGTGCTCTCTCTCTCCACCTCTCTTGCTCTCGCACTCGCTCTCTTGCACACTCTCTCTCGCGTGCACTTGCTCTCGCGTGAATTCTCTCTCTCCACCTCTCTTGCTCTCGCGTGCTCTCCCCTTTCATGGTATCTGCCTGCTCCTTTCTGTCTCTCACTCCGTCTCTCTCCCTCCATCTACCTCATCACATCACTAACGTCCTCTCACCATCTGACTCTCTCACTCTTTCACCACCGCCTCTCTCTCCCTTTCGCGCTCTCTCCCTCATGTGCATTCTCTGCCACTCACGCACTCTCTCGCGCGCTCTCTCCCTCTCACACGCTCTCTCTCTCCCTCGTGCGCGTGCTCTCTCTCCCTCTCGTGCGCGCTCTCTCTCCCTCTCGCGCGCTCTCTCCCTCTCACACGCACTCTCCCTCTCACACGCACTCTCTCTCCCTCGTGCGCGTGCTCTCTCTCTCTCGTGCGCGCTCTCTCTCCCTCTCGTGCGCGCTCTCTCTCCCTCTCATGCGCGCTCTCTCCCTCTCGCGCGCTCTCTCCCTCTCGCGCGCTCTCTCCCTCTCGCGCGCTCTCTCCCTCTCGCGCGCTCTCTCCCTCTCGCGCGCTCTCTCCCTCTCGCGCGCTCTCTCCCTCTCACGCGCTCTCTCCCTCTCACGCGCTCTCTCCCTCTCACGCGCTCTCTCCCTCTCACGCGCTCTCTCCCTCTCACGCGCTCTCCCCCTCTCACGCGCTCTCCCCCTCTCACGCGCTCTCCCCCTCTCACGCGCTCTCCCCCTCTCACGCGCTCTCCCCCTCGCTCTCTTGCACACTCTCTCTCGCGTGCACTTGCTCTCGCATGAATTCTCTCTCTCCACCTCTCTTGCTCTTGTGTGCTCTCCCCTTTCATGGTCTCTGCCTGCTCCTTTCTGTCTCTCACTCCCTCTCTCTCCCTCCATCTACCTCATCACATCGCTAACATCCTCTCACCATCTGACTCTCTCACTCTTTCACCACCGCCTCTCTCTTCCTTTCACGCTCTCTCCCTCGTGCGCATTCTCTGCCATTCACGCACTCTCTGCCTCGTGCGCTCCCTCGCGCGCTCTCTCCCTCTCACGCGCACTCTCTCTCCCTCTCATGCGCTCTCTCTCCCTCTCGCATGCTCTCTCCCTCTCGCATGCTCTCTCCCTCTCGCATGCTCTCTCCCTCTCGCGCGCTCTCCAACTCTCTTGCTCTCGCACTCGCTCTCTCGCGTGCTCTCTCCCTCACGCACTCTCTCTCTCCCTCGCGCTCTCTCCCTCTTGCTCTTTTGCTCTCTCTCCTTTCATGGTCTCTGCCTGCTCCTTTCTGTCTCACTCTCCCTCCATCTACATCATCCCATCGCTAACTCCCTCCCTCTCACCGTCTGACTCTCTCACTCTTTCACCAGCAGCTCTCTCTCTCCCTCTCGCTCGCGCGCGCTCTCTCTCGCACCCTCTCTCTCCCTCACACCCTCTCTCTCCCTCGCACCCTCTCTCCCTCTCTTGCGCTGTCTCACGCGCTCTCTCTCGCGCACTCTCGCTCACACACGCTCTCTCCTTTCATGGTCTCTGCCTGCTCCTTTCTGTCTCACTCTCCCTCTCTCTCCCTCCATCTACCTCAACCCATCGCCAACTCCCTCCCTCTCCCCATCTGACTCTCTCACTCTTTCACCACCACCTCTCTCTCTCTCCATCTCATGCTCTCTCTCTCGCTCGTGCTCTCTCTCTTTCGCGCGCGCTCTCTCTCCTCTCTCTCCCTCTCGCACTGTCTCGCACGGTCTCTCTTGCGTGCTCTCTCTCCCTTGCGTGCTCTCTCTCCCTTGCGTGCTCTCTCTCCCTTGCGTGCTCTCTCTCCCTTGCGTGCTCTCTCTCCCTTGCGTGCTCTCTCTCCCTTGCGTGCTCTCTCTCCCTTGCGTGCTCTCTCTCTCTTGCGTGCTCTCTCTCCCTTGCGTGCTCTCTCTCTCTTGCGTGCTCTCTCTCTCTTGCGTGCTCTCTCTCTCTCGCGCGCGCTCTCGCCCTCTCGCGCGCGCTCTCTCCCTCTCGCGCGCGCTCTCTCCCTCTCGCGCACGCTCTCTCCACCTCTCTTGCTCTCGCACTCGCTCTCTCGTACGCTCCTTCTCGCGTGCATTCTCTCTCTTCACCTCTCTTGCTCTCGCGCACTCTCCCCTTTCATGGTCTCTGCCTGCTCCTTTCTGTCTCACACTCCCTCTCTCTCCCTCCATCTACCTCTTCACATCGCTAACTCCCTCTCACCGTCTGAGTCTCTCACTCTTTCACCACCGCCTCTCCGCCTCGTGCGCGCACACCCCCTCTCGCGCGCTCCCCCTCGTGCGCGCTCTCTCTCTCTCGCGCGCTCTCTCTCTCTCGCGCGCTCTCTCTCTCTCGTGCGCGCTCTCTCTCTCTCTCGCTCTCTCTCTCTCTCGCTCTCTCTCTCTCGCGCGCTCTCTCTCTCTCTCTTGCACTCTCTCTCTCGCGCGCTCTCTCTCTCTCTCTTGCACTCTCTCTCTCACGCGCTCTCTCTCTCTCACGCGCTCTCTCTCTCTCACGCGCTCTCTCTCTCTCACGCGCTCTCTCTCTCACGCGCTCTCTCTCGCATGCTCTCTCGCGCGCTCTCTCTCTCTCGCGCGCTCTCTCTCTCTCGCGCGCTCTCTCTCTCTCTCGCGCGCTCTCTCTCTCTCTCGCGCGCTCTCTCTCTCTCTCGCGCGCTCTCTCTCTCTCTCTCGCGCGCTCTCTCTCTCTCTTGCGCGCTCTCTCTCTCTCTTGCGCGCTCTCTCTCTCTCGCGCGCTCTCTCTCTCTCTCGCGCGCTCTCTCTCTCTCTCGCGCGCTCTCTCTCTCGCGCGCTCTCTCTCTCTCGCGCGCTCTCTCTCTCTCGCGCGCTCTCTCGCTCTCGCGCGCTCTCTCGCTCTCGCGCGCTCTCTCGCTCTCGCGCGCTCTCTCTCTCTCGCGCTCTCGCGCGCTCTCTCTCTCTCGCGCGCTCTCTCTCTCTCTCTCGCGCGCTCTCTCTCTCTCTCTCGCGCGCTCTCTCTCTCTCTCTCTCGCGCGCTCTCTCTCTCTCTCTCTCGCGCGCGCTCTCTCTCTCTCTCTCTCTCGCGCTCTCTCTCTCTCTCTCTCTCTCGCGCGCTCTCTCTCTCTCTCTCTCTCGCGCGCTCTCTCTCTCTCTCTCTCGCGCGCTCTCTCTCTCTCTCTCTCTCGCGCGCTCTCTCTCTCTCTCTCGCGCGCGCTCTCTCTCTCTCGCGCGCGCTCTCTCTCTCTCGCGCGCGCTCTCTCTCTCGCGCGCGCGCTCTCTCTCTCTCGCTCTCTCTCTCGCGCGCTCTCTCGCGCGCTCTCTCACTCTCTCTCGCGCGCGCTCTCTCTCGCGCGCTCTCTCTCTCTCTCTCTCCCTCTCTCCCTCTCTCGCGCGCTCTCTCTCTCGCGCGCGCTCTCTCTCTCTCTCGCGCGCGCGCTCTCTCTCTCTGTATCGTGCGCTCTCGCTCTCTCTATCGCGCGCTCTCGCTCTCTCTATCGCGCGCTCTCGCTCTCTCTATCGCGCGCTCTCGCTCTCTATCGCGCGCGCTCTCTATCGCGCGCGCTCTCTATCGCGCGCGCTCTCTCTATCGCGCTCGCTCTCTCTATCGCGCTCGCTCTCTCTATCGCGCTCGCTCGCTCTATCGCGCTTGCTCTCTCTATCGCGCTCTCTCTCTCACTTGCATGCTCTCGCTCTCTCGTGTGCTCTCTCTCTCTCTCGCGCGCTCTCTCTCTCTCTTGCGTGCTCTCTCTCTCTCTCTCGCGCGCTCTCTCTCTCTTGCGTGCTCTCTCTCTCTCGCGCGCTTTCTCTCTCTTTCGCGCGCTTTCTCTCTCTCTCTATCGCGCCGCTCTCTCTCTATCGCGCTCTCTCTCTCTATCGCGCTCTCTCTCTCTCACTTGCACGCTCTCGCTCTCTCGTGTGCTCTCTCTCTCTCTCGTGCGCTCTCTCTCTCTCGCGCGCTCTCTCTCTCACACGCTCTCTTTCTCTCTCACGCACTCGCTCTCTCTCACGCACTCGCTCTCTCTCACGCACTCGCTCTCTCTCACGCACTCGCTCTCTCTCACGCACTCGCTCTCTCTCACGCACTCGCTCTCTCTCACGCACTCGCTCTCTCTATCGCGCCGCTCTCTCTATCGCGCCGCTCTCTCTATCGCGCCGCTCTCTCTATCGCGCCGCTCTCTCTATCGCGCCGCTCTCTCTATCGCGCCGCTCTCTCTATCGCGCCGCTCTCTCTATCGCGCCGCTCTCTCTATCGCGCCGCTCTCTCTATCGCGCCGCTCTCTCTATTGCGCCGCTCTCTCTATCGCGCCTCTCTCTCTATTGCGCTCTCTCTTTCTATCGTGCTCTCTCTCTCTATCGCGCTCTCTCTCTATCGCGCTCTCTCTCTCTATAGCGCTCTCTCTCTATCGTGCTCTCTCTCCTTTCATGTTCTCTGCCTGCTCCTTTCTGTCTCACTCTCCCTCTCTCTCGCTCCATCTACCTCATCACATCGCTAACGCCCTTTCACCGTCTGACTCACTCACTTTTTCACCACCACCTTTCTCTCCATCTCGCGCTCTCTCCGTCGCGCGCGCTCTCCCTCTCGCGCTCTCTCCGTCGCGTGCTCTCTCCCCCTCCCTCACACGCGCTCTCCCTCTCTCGCACGCTCCCCCTCTTGCGCTGTCTCGCACGCTCTCTCTTGCGCACGCTCTCTCTTGCGCACGCTCCTTCTCGCGCACGCACTCCCTCTCTCGCACGCTCACCCTCTCTCGCGTGCTCTACCCCTCTCTTGCGCGCTCTCCCCATCTCGTGCTCTCCCCATCTCGCGCTCTCACGGGCTCTCTCTCTCGCGTTCTCGTGCACTCTCCCTCTCGCGCACTCTCCCTCTCCACCTCTCTTGCTCTCACGCGCTCTCCCCTTTCATGGTCTCTGCCTGCTCCTTTCTGTCTCACTCTCCCTCTCTCTCCCTCCATCTACCTCATCCCATCGCTAACTCCCTCCCTCTCACCGTCTGACTCTCTCACTCTTTCACCACCGCCTCTCTCTCTCCCTCTCTCGCGCCCTTTCTCCCTCATGCCCTCTCCCTCGCGCGCGCTCTCTCTCCCTCGCGCGCGCTCTCTCTCCCTCGCGCGCGCTCTCTCTCCCTCGCGCGCGCTCTCTCTCCCTCGCGCGCGCTCTCTCTCCCTCGCGCGCGCTCTCTCTCCCTCGCGCGCGCTCTCTCTCCCTCGCGCGCGCTCTCTCTCCCTCGCGCGCGCTCTCTCTCCCTCGCGCGCGCGCTCTCTCCCTCGCCCGCGCTCTCTCTCCCTCGCCCGCGCTCTCTTTCCCTCGCCCGCGCTCTCTCTCCCTCGCCCGCACTCTCTCTCCCTCGCCCGCACTCTCTCTCCCTCGCCCGCACTCTCTCTCCCTCGCCCGCACTCTCTCTCCCTCTCACGCTCTCCCCCTCTTGCGCTGTCTCGCACGCTCTCACTCTTGCGTACGCTCCTTCTCGCGCGCGCACTCCCTCTCTCGCACGCTCACCC
This sequence comes from Carcharodon carcharias, assembly GCF_017639515.1. Lineage (NCBI taxonomy): Eukaryota > Metazoa > Chordata > Chondrichthyes > Lamniformes > Lamnidae > Carcharodon > Carcharodon carcharias. The sequence continues at coordinate 8,893,644 of NW_024470624.1, forward strand.
TCTCTCGCGCGCTCTACCCCTCTCTTGCGCGCTCTACCCCTCTCTCGCGCGCTCTACCCCTCTCTCGCATCCTCTACCCCTCTCTCGCATCCTCTACCCCTCTTGTGCCGTCTCGCGCGCTCTCTCTCTCTTGCGCGCACTCTCCCTCACGCACGCGCTCTCCCTCACACACGTGCTCTCTCCCTCTCGCGTGCTCTCTCTCTCCACCTCTCTTGCTCTCGCACTCGCTCTCTTGCACGCTCTCTCTCGCATGCGTTTGCTCTCGCGTGAATTCTCTCTCTCCACCTCTCTTGCTCTTGTGCGCTCTCCCCTTTCATGGTCTCTATCTGCTCCTTTCTGTCTCTCACTCCCTCTCTCTCCCTCCATCTACCTCATCACATCACTAACGTCCTCTCACCATCTGACTCTCTCACTCTTTCACCACCGCCTCTCTCTCTCCCTTTCGCGCTCTCTCCCTCGTGCGCGTTCTCTGCGACTCGCACACTCTCTGCCTCGCGCGCTCCCTCACGCGCTCTCCCTCTCATGCATGATCTCTCCCCCTCGCGCCCACCTTCTCTCCCTCACGCCCGTTTTCTCTCCCTCGCGACCGCTCTCTCTCCCTTGCGCCCGCTCTCCCCCTCTCACACCGTCTCGCGTGCACTCTCTCCCTCGCGCGCGCGCGCTCTCTCACCCACTCGTGCGCGCTCTCGCGCGCACTCCCTCTCGCGCACTCTCCCTCTCCACCTCTCTTGCTCTCACATGCTCTCCCCTTTCACGGTCTCTGCCGGCTCCTTTCTGTCTCACTCTCCCTCTCTCTACCTCCATCTACCTCATCCCATCGCTAACTCCCTCCCTCTCACCGTCTGACTCTCTCACTCTTTCACCAACACCTCTCTCTCTCCCTCTCCTGCGCGCCCTCTCCCATGTGCGCACTCGCTCCCTTACGCGCACTTGCTCCCTCGCGCGCACTCTCTCCCTCATGCGCTCTCTCTCGCGTGCGCTCTCTCCACCTCTCTTACTTTCACGCTCTCTCCTTTCATGGTCTCTGCCTGCTCCTTACTGTCTCACTCTCCCTCTCTCTCCCTCCATCTACCACATCCCATCGCTAACTCCCTCCCTCTCACCGTCTGACTCTCTCACTCTTTCACCACCACCTCTCTCTCTTTCCATCTCATGCTCTCTCTCTCCCTCTCCTGCGCGCGCTCTCCCTCTCGCGCTGACTCTCTCTTGCGTGCTCTCTCCCTCTCGCACGCTCTCTCTCTCCACCTCTCTTGCTCTCACGCGCTCTCCTCTTTCATGGTCTCTGCCTGCTCCTTTCTATCTCACACTCCCTCTCTCTCCCTCCATCTACCTCATCACATCGCTAAAGCCCTCTCACCGTCTGACACTCTCACTCTTTGACCACCGCCTCTCTCTCCGCCTCACGCGCTCTAATCTTCTCTTGCACTCACCCCATCTTGCGCTCTCCCCATCTCGCATTCTCCCATCTCGCGTTCTCCCCATCTAGCACTCTACCCCATCTCGTGCTGTCTTGCGCGCTCTCTCTCTCTCTTGTGTGCTCTCTCCCTCATGAGCGCGCTCTCCTTCTCGCACGTGCTCTTCCTCTTGCGCATTCTCTGCCTCGCACGCTCTCTCCCTCTCATGTGCTATCTCTCCCTCGTGCGCGCTCTCTCCCTCACGCCCTCTATCCCCCCCTTGTGCTGTCTCGCGCGCTCTCTCTCCCTTGCACACTCTCTCTCCCTCGCGCGCTTTCTCTGCCACTTGCGCGCTCTCTCTCTCTCTCAAGCGCACTCGTTCTCCCTCTCGCACTCGTTCTCCCTCTCGCGCGCTTTCGCTCACGCACGCTCTCTCCTTTCATGGTCTCTGCCTGCTCCTTACTGTCTCACTCTCCCTCTCTCTCCCTCCATCTACCTCATCCCATCGCTAACTCCCTCCCTCTCACCGTCTATCTCACTCTTTCACCACCACCTCTCTCTCTCCAATACGTGCTCTCTCCCTCTCGCGCGCGCCCTCTCTCTCCCTCTCGCACGTGCTCTCTCTCCCTCTCGCACGTGCTCTCTCTCCCTCTCGCACGTGCTCTCTCTCCCTCTCGCACGTGCTCTCTCTCCCTCTCGCACATGCTCTCTCTCCCTCTCGCACATGCTCTCTCTCCCTCTCGCGCTCTCCCCCTCTTGCTCTGTCTCGCACGCTCTCTCTTGCGTGCTCTCTCTTGAGCGCGTTCCTTCTCGCGCACGCTCTCCCTCTCTCGCGCACGCTCTCCCTCTCTCACGCGCTCTCCCTCTCTTGTGCGCTCTACCCCTCTCTCGCGTGCTTTACCCCTCGCACGCTCTAAACCCTCTCTCTCGCGCTCTACCCCTCTCTCGCGCTCTACCCCTCTTGCGTCGTCTCGCGCGCTCTCTGTCTCTTGCGTGCTCTCTCTCTCTTGCGCGCGCTCTCCCTCTCACGCGCGGTCTTCTTCTCGTGTGCACTTGCCCTCTCGCGCGCGCTGTCTCTTGCGCGCGCTCTCTCACGCACGCGCTCTCCCTCACGCACGCTCTCTCCCTCTCGCGTGCTCTCTCCCTCTCGCGTGCTCTCTCCCTCTCGCGTGCTCTCTCCCTCTCGCGTGCTCTCTCCCTCTCGCGTGCTCTCTCCCTCTCGCGTGCTCTCTCCCTCTCGCGTGCTCTCTCCCTCCACCTCTCTTGCTCTCGCACTCGCTCTCATGCATGCTCTCTCTCGCGTGCGCTTGCTCTCACATGAATTCTCTCTCTCCACCTCTCTTGCTCTCGCGTGCTCTCCCCTTTCATGGTCTCTGCCTGCTCCTTTCTGTCTCTCACTCCCTCTCTCTCCATCCATCTACCTCATCACATTGCTAACTCCCTCCCTCTCACCATCTGACTCTCTCACTCTTTCACCACTGCCTCTCTCTCTCCCTTTCGCGCTCTCTCCCTCATGCGCATTCTCTGCCACTCATGCACGCTCTGCCTCGTGCGCTCCCTCACGTGCTCTCTCCCTCTCACACGCGCTCTCTCTCCCTCTCACACGCGCTCTCTCTCCCTCTCGTGCGCGTGCTCTCTCCCTCTCGTGCACTTTCCACCTCTCACGCGCTCTCCACCTCTCTTGCTCTCGCACTCGCTCTCTCGCGTGCTCTCTCCCTCACGCACTCTCTCTCTCCCTCGCGCTCTCTCCCTCTTGCTCTTGTGCTCTCTCTCCTTTCATGGTCTCTGCCTGCTCCTTTCTGTCTCACTCTCCCTCCATCTACCTCATCCCATCGTTAACTCCCTCCCTCTCACCGTCTGACTCTCTCACTCTTTCACCAGCACCTCTCCCTCTCGCTCGCGCCCTCTCTCCCTCGCACCCTCTCTCTCCCTCGCACCCTCTCTCTCCCTCGCACCCTCTCTCTCCCTCGCACCCTCTCTCTCCCTCGCACCCTCTCTCTCCCTCGCACCCTCTCTCCCTCTCTTGTGCTGTCTCATGCACTCTCTCTCGCGCGCTCTCGCTCACACACGCTCTCTCCTTTCATGGTCTCTGCCTGCTCCTTTCTGTCTCACTCTCCTTCTCTCTCCCTCCATCTACCTCAACCCATCGCCAATTCCCTCCCTCTCCCCGTCTGACTCTCTCACTCTTTCACCACCACCTCTCTCTCTCTCCATCTCATGCTCTCTCTCTCGCGCGTGCTCTCTCTCTTTCACGCGCGCTCTCTCTCCTTCTCGCGCTCTCCCCCTCTCGTGCTGTCTCGCACGGTCTCTCCCTTGCGTGCTCTCTCTCCCTTGCGTGCTCTCTCTCCTTTGCGTGCTCTCTCTCTTTTGCGTGCTCTCTCTCTTTTGCGTGCTCTCTCTCTTTTGCGTGCTCTCTCCCTCTCGCGCGTGCTCTCTCTCCACCTCTCGCTCTCTCGTACGCTCCTTCTCGCGTGCGCTTGCTCTCGCGTGCATTCTCTCTCTTCACCTCTCTTGCTCTCGCGCACTCTCCCCTTTCATGGTCTCTGCCTGCTCCTTTCTGTCTCACACTCCCTCTCTCTCCCTCCATCTACCTCATCACATCGCTAACTCCCTCCCTCTCACCATCTGACTCTTTCACCACCGCCTCTTCGCCTCGTGCGCGCATTTCACATCTCGCGCGTGAGCGCGCTCTCTCTCTCTATCGCGCGCGCTCTCTCTCTCTATCGCGCGCTCTCTCTCTATCGCGCGTGCTCTCTTTTTTGCGCGCTCTCTATCGCGCGCTCTCTCTCTCTATCGCGCTCTCTCTCTCTATCGCGCTCTCTCTCTATCGCGCTCTCTCTCCTTTCATGGTCTCTGCCTGCTCCTTTCTGTCTCACTCTCCCTCTCTCTCGCTCCATCTACCTCATCACATCGCTAACGCCCTCTCACTGTCTGACTCACTCACTCTTTCACCACGACCTCTCTCTCTCCATCTCGCGCACTCTCCCTCTCATGCGCGCTCTCTCTCTCTCTCACACGCTCTCTCCCTCGCGCGCTCATTCTCCCTCTCGTGCTCGTTCTCCCTCTCGCGCGCTCATGCGCGCTCTCTCCTTTCATGGTCTCTGCCTGCTCCTTTCTGTCTCACTCTCCCTCTCTCTCCCTCCATCTACCTCATCCCATCGCTAACTCCCTCCCTCTCACCGTCTGACTCTCTCACTTTTTCACCACCACCTCTCTCTCCATCTCGCGCTCTCTCCGTCTCGCGCTCTCTCCCTCTCGCGCTCTCTCCGTCGCTTGCTCTCTCCCCTCCCTCACGTGGGCTCTCCCTCTCTCACGCGCTCCTCCTCTCGCGCTGTCTCGCACGCTCTCTCTTGCGTGCCCTCTCTCTCTTGCATGTGCTCTCCCCATCTTGCGCTCTCCCCATCTCGCGCTCTCCCCATCTCGCGCTGTCTCGCACGCACTCTCCCTCACACGAGCTCTCCCTATCGCGCGCGCTCCCATCTCGCACTCTCCCCATCTCGCGCTCTCCCTCTCTCGCGCTCTCCCTCTCTCGCGCTCTCCCTCTCTCGCGCTCTCCCTCTCTCGCGCTCTCCCTCTCTCGCGCTCTCCCTCTCTCGCGCTCTCCCTCTCTCGCGCTCTCCCTCTCTCGCGCTCTCCCTCTCTCGCGCTCTCCCTCTCTCGCGCTCTCCCTCTCTCGCGCTCTCCCTCTCTCGCGCTCTCCCCATCTCGCGCTCTCCCCATCTCGCGCTATCTCACGGGCTCTCTCTCTTGCGTTCTCGCGCACTCTCCCTCTCGCGCACTCTCCCTCTCCACCTCTCTTGCTCTCACGTGCTCTCCCCTTTCAAGGTCTCTGCCTGCTCCTTTCTGTCTCACTCTCTCTCTCTCTCCCTCCATCTACCTCATCCCATCATTAACTCCCTCCCTCTCACCGTCTGACTCTCTCACTCTGTCACCACCGCCTCTCTCTCTCCCTCTCTCGCGCCCTTTCTCCCTTGCGCCCTCTCTCCCTCGCGCGCACTCTCTCTCCCTCGCGCGCACTCTCTCTCCCTCGCGCGCACTCTCGCCACCTCTCTTGCTCTCGCACTCGCTCTCTCTTGCGTGCTCCCTGTCTCCACCTCTCTTGCTCTCGCACTTGCTTTCTCTCTCTCTCCACCTCTCACTTTCGCGCTCACTCTCTCCACCTCTCGCTTTCGCGCTCTCTCTCCTTTCATGGTCTCTGCCTGCTTCTTTATGTCTCACTCTCCCTCTCTCTCCCTCCATCTAGCTCATCCCATCGCTAACTCCCTCCCTCTCACCGTCTGACTCTCTCACTCTTTCACCACCGCCTCTCTCTCTCCCTGTCTCACGCGCCCTCCCTCTTTTGTGCGCCCTCCCTCTCTCGCGCGCTCTCTCTCTCCTTTCATGGTCTCAGCCTGCTCCTTTATGTCTCACTCTCCCTCTCTCTCCCTCCATCTACTTCATCCCTTCGTTAACTCTCTCCCTCTCACCTTCTGACTCTCTCACTCTTTCACCACCACCTCTCTCTCTCTCCCTCTTGCTCGCGTGCGCTCTCCCTCATGCTCTCTCTCCCTCGTGGGTGCCCTCTCTCCATCGCAGGCGCCCTCTCTCCCCCTCGCGCGCGCCCTCTCTCCCCCTCGCCCGCCCCCTCTCCCCCTCGCGCGCCCCCTCTCCCCCTCGCGCGCCCCCTCTCCCCCTCGCGCGCCCCCTCTCCCCCTCGCGCGCCCTCTCTTCCCCTCGCATGCCCCCTTTCCCCCTCGCGCGCCCCCTCTCCCCCTCGCGCGCCCCCTCTCCCCCTCGCGCGCCCCCTCTCCCCCTCGCGCGCCCCCTCTCCCCCTCGCGCGCCCCCTCTCCCCCTCGCGCGCCCCCTCTCCCCCTCACACGCCCCCTCTCCCCCTCACATGCCCCCTCTCCCCCTTCCGCGCCCTCTCTCTTCATCACGCTCTCACTCCCTCGCGCCCTCTCTCCCCCTCTCGCGCCCTCACCCCCTCCCGCCCTCTCTCCCTCCCGCCCTCTCTCTCCCCTTCTCACTCCCCCTCGCACGCCCTCTCTCCCCCTCGCGCGCCCTCTCTCTTCATCGCGCCCTTACTCCCTCACACACTCTCTCCCCCTCTCGCGTTCTCTCTCCCCCTCTCGTGCCCTCTCCCCCTCCTGCCCTCTCCCCCTCCTGCCCTCTCCCCCTCCTGCCCTCTCCCCCTCCCGCCCTCTCCCCCTCCCGCCCTCTCTCTCCCCTTCTCGCGCTCTCACCCTCGCGCGCTCGTTCTCCCTCTCACGCTCTCTCGCTCACGCGTGCTCTCTCTCACCACCTCTCTTGTTCTCTCTTGCGTGCTCTCGCTCGCATGCACTCTCTCTCTCCACCTCTCTTGCTCTCGCACTCTCTCTCCTTTCATGGTCTCTGACTGCTCCTTTCCCTCTCACTCTCCCTCTCTCTCCCACCATCTACCTCATCCCATCACTAACTCCCTCCCTCTCACCATCTGAATCTCTCACTCTTTCACCACCGCCTCTCTCTCTCTCGTGCGCGCGCTCTCTCCATCTCTCGCACACGTGCTCTCTCCCTCTCTCGCGCGTGCGCTCTCTCCCTCTCTCGCGCGTGCGCTCTCTCCCTCTCTCTGTCTCTCTCTGTCTCTGTCACACCCCCTCTCTCTGTCTCCCTCCCTCTCTCTGTCTCCCTCCCTCTCTCTGTCTCTCTCCCTGGCTCTGTATCTCTCCCTGGCTCTGTATCTCTCTCTGTCTCCCTCCCTCTCCCTGTCTCTCTATCTGTCTCCCTCCGTCTCTCTGTTTCTCTCTCTGTCTCCCTCCGTCTGTCTCCCTCCCTCTCTGTGTCTCCCTCCCTCTCTGTGTCTCCCTCCCTCTCTGTGTCTCCCTCCCTCTCTGTGTCTCCCTCCCTCTCTGTGTCTCCCTCCCTCTCTGTGTCTCCCTCCCTCTCTGTGTCTCCCTCCCTCTCTGTGTC
>NW_024470624.1:8920966-8923466 GCF_017639515.1 Carcharodon carcharias
CTCTGCCTGCCTGCCTGCCTCCCTACTCTCTGCCTGCCTGCCTGCCTCCCTACTCTCTGCCTGCCTGCCTGCCTCCCTACTCTCTGCCTGCCTGCCTGCCTCCCTACTCTCTGCCTGCCTGCCTGCCCTCCCTACTCTCTGCCTGCCTGCCTGCCTCCCTACTCTCTGCCTGCCTGCCTGCCTCCCTACTCTCTGCCTGCCTGCCTGCCCTCCCTACTCTCTGCCTGCCTGCCTGCCTCCCTACTCTCTGCCTGCCTGCCTCTCTACTCTCTGCCTGCCTGCCTGCCTCCCTACTCTCTGCCTGCCTGCCTCCCTCCCTACTCTCTGCCTGCCTGCCTCCCTCCCTACTCTCTGCCTGCCTGCCTCCCTCCCTACTCTCTGCCTGCCTGCCTCCCTCCCTACTCTCTGCCTGCCTGCCTCCCTCCCTACTCTCTGCCTGCCTGCCTCCCTCCCTACTCTCTGCCTGCCTGCCTCCCTCCCTACTCTCTGCCTGCCTGCCTCCCTCCCTACTCTCTGCCTGCCTGCCTCCCTCCCTACTCTCTGCCTGCCTGCCTCCCTCCCTACTCTCTGCCTGCCTGCCTCCCTCCCTACTCTCTGCCTGCCTGCCTCCCTCCCTACTCTCTGCCTGCCTGCCTCCCTCCCTACTCTCTGCCTGCCTGCCTCCCTCCCTACTCTCTGCCTGCCTGCCTCCCTCCCTACTCTCTGCCTGCCTGCCTCCCTCCCTACTCTCTGCCTGCCTGCCTCCCTCCCTACTCTCTGCCTGCCTGCCTCCCTCCCTACTCTCTGCCTGCCTGCCTCCCTCCCTACTCTCTGCCTGCCTGCCTCCCTCCCTACTCTCTGCCTGCCTGCCTCCCTCCCTACTCTCTGCCTGCCTGCCTCCCTCCCTACTCTCTGCCTGCCTGCCTCCCTCCCTACTCTCTGCCTGCCTGCCTCCCTCCCTACTCTCTGCCTGCCTGCCTCCCTCCCTACTCTCTGCCTGCCTGCCTCCCTCCCTACTCTCTGCCTGCCTGCCTCCCTCCCTACTCTCTGCCTGCCTGCCTCCCTCCCTACTCTCTGCCTGCCTGCCTCCCTCCCTACTCTCTGCCTGCCTGCCTCCCTCCCTACTCTCTGCCTGCCTGCCTCCCTCCCTACTCTCTGCCTGCCTGCCTCCCTCCCTACTCTCTGCCTGCCTGCCTCCCTCCCTACTCTCTGCCTGCCTGCCTCCCTCCCTACTCTCTGCCTGCCTGCCTCCCTCCCTACTCTCTGCCTGCCTGCCTCCCTCCCTACTCTCTGCCTGCCTGCCTCCCTCCCTACTCTCTGCCTGCCTGCCTCCCTCCCTACTCTCTGCCTGCCTGCCTCCCTCCCTACTCTCTGCCTGCCTGCTCCCTCCTACTCTTGCGGCCTCCTCCCTACTCTCTGCCTGCCCGCCTCCCTCCCTACTCTCTGCCTGCCCGCCTCCCTCCCTACTCTCTGCCTGCCCGCCTCCCTCCCTACTCTCTGCCTGCCCGCCTCCCTCCCTACTCTCTGCCTGCCCGCCTCCCTCCCTACTCTCTGCCTGCCCGCCTCCCTCCCTACTCTCTGCCTGCCCGCCTCCCTCCCTACTCTCTGCCTGCCCGCCTCCCTCCCTACTCTCTGCCTGCCCGCCTCCCTCCCTACTCTCTGCCTGCCCGCCTCCCTCCCTACTCTCTGCCTGCCCGCCTCCCTCCCTACTCTCTGCCTGCCCGCCCTCCCTCCCTACTCTCTGCCTGCCCGCCTCCCTCCCTACTCTGCTGCCTTCTGCCTGCCGCCTCCCTCCCTACTCTCTGCCTGCCCGCCTCCCTCCCTACTCTCTGCCTGCCCGCCTCCCTCCCTACTCTCTGCCTGCCCGCCCTCCCTCCCTACTCTCTGCCTGCCCGCCTCCCTCCCTACTCTCTGCCTGCCCGCCTCCCTCCCTACTCTCTGCCTGCCCGCCTCCCTCCCTACTCTCTGCCTGCCCGCCTCCCTCCCTACTCTCTGCCTGCCCGCCTCCCTCCCTACTCTCTGCCTGCCCGCCTCCCTCCCTACTCTCTGCCTGCCCGCCTCCCTCCCTACTCTCTGCCTGCCCGCCTCCCTCCCTACTCTCTGCCTGCCCGCCTCCCTCCCTACTCTCTGCCTGCCCGCCTCCCTCCCTACTCTCTGCCTGCCCGCCTCCCTCCCTACTCTCTGCCTGCCCGCCTCCCTCCCTACTCTCTGCCTGCCCGCCTCCCTCCCTACTCTCTGCCTGCCCGCCTCCCTCCCTACTCTCTGCCTGCCCGCCTCCCTCCCTACTCTCTGCCTGCCCGCCTCCCTCCCTACTCTCTGCCTGCCCGCCTCCCTCCCTACTCTCTGCCTGCCCGCCTCCCTCCCTACTCTCTGCCTGCCCGCCTCCCTCCCTACTCTCTGCCTGCCCGCCTCCCTCCCTACTCTCTGCCTGCCCGCCTCCCTCCCTACTCTCTGCCTGCCCGCCTCCCTCCCTACTCTCTGCCTGCCCGCCTCCCTCCCTACTCTCTGCCTGCCCGCCTCC
>NW_024470624.1:8930966-8958466 GCF_017639515.1 Carcharodon carcharias
TCTGTCTCTGCCTCCCCCGCTCTCTCTCTCTGTCTCTGCCTCCCCCGCTCTCTCTCTCTGTCTCTGCCTCCCCCGCTCTCTCTCTCTGTCTCTGCCTCCCCCGCTCTCTCTCTGTCTCTGCCTCCCCCGCTCTCTCTCTCTGTCTCTGCCTCCCCCGCTCTCTCTCTCTGTCTCTGTCTCCCCCGCTCTCTGTGTCTCTGTCTCCCCCCTCTCTCATCTCTCTCTCTGTCTCCCCCCTCTCTCATCTCTCTCTGTCTCCCCCCTCTCTCATCTCTCTCTCTGTCTCCCCCCCTCTCTCATCTCTCTCTCTGTCTCCCCCCTCTCTCTCTCTGTCTCTGCCTCCCCCGCTCTCTCTCTCTGTCTCTGCCTCCCCCGCTCTCTCTCTCTGTCTCTGCCTCCCCCGCTCTCTCTCTCTGTCTCTGCCTCCCCCGCTCTCTCTCTCTGTCTCTGCCTCCCCCGCTCTCTCTCTCTGTCTCTGCCTCCCCCGCTCTCTCTCTCTGTCTCTGCCTCCCCCGCTCTCTCTCTCTGTCTCTGCCTCCCCCGCTCTCTCTCTCTGTCTCTGCCTCCCCCGCTCTCTCTCTCTGTCTCTGCCTCCCCCGCTCTCTCTCTCTGTCTCTGCCTCCCCCCGCTCTCTCTCTCTGTCTCTGCCTCCCCCGCTCTCTCTCTCTGTCTCTGCCTCCCCCGCTCTCTCTCTCTGTCTCTGCCTCCCCCGCTCTCTCTCTCTGTCTCTGCCTCCCCCGCTCTCTCTCTCTGTCTCTGCCTCCCCCGCTCTCTCTCTCTGTCTCTGCCTCCCCCGCTCTCTCTCTCTGTCTCTGCCTCCCCCCGCTCTCTCTCTCTGTCTCTGCCTCCCCCGCTCTCTCTCTCTGTCTCTGCCTCCCCCGCTCTCTCTCTCTGTCTCTGCCTCCCCCGCTCTCTCTCTCTGTCTCTGCCTCCCCCGCTCTCTCTCTCTGTCTCTGCCCTCCCCCGCTCTCTCTCTCTGTCTCTGCCTCCCCCGCTCTCTCTCTCTGCCTCCCCCGCTCTCTGTCTCTGCCGCCCCCGCTCTCTGTCTCTGCCGCCCCCGCTCTCTGTCTCTGCCGCCCCCTCTCTCTGTCTCTGCCGCCCCCTCTCTCTGTCTCTGCCGCCCCCTCTCTCTGTCTCTGCCGCCCCCCTCTCTCTGTCTCTGCCGCCCCCTCTCTCTGTCTCTGCCGCCCCCTCTCTCTGTCTCTGCCGCCCCCTCTCTCTGTCTCTGCCGCCCCCTCTCTCTGTCTCTGCCGCCCCCTCTCTCTGTCTCTGCCGCCCCCTCTCTCTGTCTCTGCCGCCCCCTCTCTCTGTCTCTGCCGCCCCCTCTCTCTGTCTCTGCCGCCCCCTCTCTCTGTCTCTGCCGCCCCCTCTCTCTGTCTCTGCCGCCCCCTCTCTCTGTCTCTGCCTTGCCTCCCCCTCTCTCTGTCTCTGCCTCCCCCTCTCTCTGTCTCTGCCTCCCCCTCTCTCTGTCTCTGTCTCCCCCTCTCTCTGTCTCTGTCTCCCCCTCTCTCTGTCTCTCCCTCTCTCTGTCTCTGTCTTTGTCTCCCACTCCCTCTCTCTGTCTCTGTCTCGCCCTCTCTCTCTGTCGCTCGCTCTGTCTCCCCCCCTCTCTCTCTCTGTCTCTGTCTCCCCCCCTCTCTCTCTCTGTCTCTGTCTCCCCCCCTCTCTCTCTCTGTCTCTGTCTCCCCCCCTCTCTCTCTCTGTCTCTGTCTCCCCCCCTCTCTCTCTCTGTCTCTGTCTCCCCCGCTCTCTCTCTCTGTCTCTGCCTCCCCCGCTCTCTCTCTCTGTCTCTGCCTCCCCCGCTCTCTCTCTCTGTCTCTGCCTCCCCCGCTCTCTCTCTCTGTCTCTGCCTCCCCCGCTCTCTCTCTCTGTCTCTGCCTCCCCCGCTCTCTCTCTCTGTCTCTGCCTCCCCCGCTCTCTCTCTCTGTCTCTGCCTCCCCCGCTCTCTCTCTCTGTCTCTGCCTCCCCCGCTCTCTCTCTCTGTCTCTGCCTCCCCCGCTCTCTCTCTCTGTCTCTGCCTCCCCCGCTCTCTCTCTCTGTCTCTGCCTCCCCCGCTCTCTCTCTCTGTCTCTGCCTCCCCCGCTCTCTCTCTCTGTCTCTGCCTCCCCCGCTCTCTCTCTCTGTCTCTGCCTCCCCCGCTCTCTCTCTCTGTCTCTGCCTCCCCCGCTCTCTCTCTCTGTCTCTGCCTCCCCCGCTCTCTCTCTCTGTCTCTGCCTCCCCCGCTCTCTCTCTCTGTCTCTGCCTCCCCCGCTCTCTCTCTCTGTCTCTGCCTCCCCCGCTCTCTCTCTCTGTCTCTGCCTCCCCCGCTCTCTCTCTCTGTCTCTGCCTCCCCCGCTCTCTCTCTCTGTCTCTGCCTCCCCCGCTCTCTCTCTCTGTCTCTGCCTCCCCCGCTCTCTCTCTCTGTCTCTGCCTCCCCCGCTCTCTCTCTCTGTCTCTGCCTCCCCCGCTCTCTCTCTCTGTCTCTGCCTCCCCCGCTCTCTCTCTCTGTCTCTGTCTCCCCCGCTCTCTGTGTCTCTGTCTCCCCCCTCTCTCATCTCTCTCTCTGTCTCCCCCCTCTCTCATCTCTCTCTCTGTCTCCCCCCTCTCTCATCTCTCTCTCTGTCTCCCCCCTCTCTCATCTCTCTCTCTGTCTCCCCCCTCTCTCATCTCTCTCTCTGTCTCCCCCCTCTCTCTCTCTGTCTCTGCCTCCCCCGCTCTCTCTCTCTGTCTCTGCCTCCCCCGCTCTCTCTCTCTGTCTCTGCCTCCCCCGCTCTCTCTCTCTGTCTCTGCCTCCCCCGCTCTCTCTCTCTGTCTCTGCCTCCCCCGCTCTCTCTCTCTGTCTCTGCCTCCCCCGCTCTCTCTCTCTGTCTCTGCCTCCCCCGCTCTCTCTCTCTGTCTCTGCCTCCCCCGCTCTCTCTCTCTGTCTCTGCCTCCCCCGCTCTCTCTCTCTGTCTCTGCCTCCCCCGCTCTCTCTCTCTGTCTCTGCCTCCCCCGCTCTCTCTCTCTGTCTCTGCCTCCCCCGCTCTCTCTCTCTGTCTCTGCCTCCCCCGCTCTCTCTCTCTGTCTCTGCCTCCCCCGCTCTCTCTCTCTGTCTCTGCCTCCCCCGCTCTCTCTCTCTGTCTCTGCCTCCCCCGCTCTCTCTCTCTGTCTCTGCCTCCCCCGCTCTCTCTCTCTGTCTCTGCCTCCCCCGCTCTCTCTCTCTGTCTCTGCCTCCCCCGCTCTCTCTCTCTGTCTCTGCCTCCCCCGCTCTCTCTCTCTGTCTCTGCCTCCCCCGCTCTCTCTCTCTGTCTCTGCCTCCCCCGCTCTCTCTCTCTGTCTCTGCCTCCCCCGCTCTCTCTCTCTGTCTCTGCCTCCCCCGCTCTCTCTCTCTGTCTCTGCCTCCCCCGCTCTCTCTCTCTGTCTCTGCCTCCCCCGCTCTCTCTCTCTGTCTCTGCCTCCCCCGCTCTCTCTCTCTGTCTCTGCCTCCCCCGCTCTCTCTCTCTGTCTCTGCCTCCCCCGCTCTCTCTCTCTGTCTCTGCCTCCCCCGCTCTCTCTCTCTGTCTCTGCCTCCCCCGCTCTCTCTCTCTGTCTCTGCCTCCCCCGCTCTCTCTCTCTGTCTCTGCCGCCCCCGCTCTCTGTCTCTGCCGCCCCCTCTCTCTGTCTCTGCCGCCCCCCTCTCTCTGTCTCTGCCGCCCCCTCTCTCTGTCTCTGCCGCCCCCCTCTCTCTGTCTCTGCCGCCCCCCTCTCTCTGTCTCTGCCGCCCCCTCTCTCTGTCTCTGCCGCCCCCTCTCTCTGTCTCTGCCGCCCCCTCTCTCTGTCTCTGCCGCCCCCCTCTCTCTGTCTCTGCCGCCCCCTCTCTCTGTCTCTGCCGCCCCCCTCTCTCTGTCTCTGCCGCCCCCTCTCTCTGTCTCTGCCGCCCCCTCTCTCTGTCTCTGCCGCCCCCTCTCTCTGTCTCTGCCGCCCCCTCTCTCTGTCTCTGCCGCCCCCTCTCTCTGTCTCTGCCGCCCCCTCTCTCTGTCTCTGCCGCCCCCTCTCTCTGTCTCTGCCGCCCCCTCTCTCTGTCTCTGCCGCCCCCTCTCTCTGTCTCTGCCGCCCCCCTCTCTCTGTCTCTGCCGCCCCCTCTCTCTGTCTCTGCCGCCCCCTCTCTCTGTCTCTGCCGCCCCCTCTCTCTGTCTCTGCCGCCCCCCTCTCTCTGTCTCTGCCGCCCCCTCTCTCTGTCTCTGCCGCCCCCTCTCTCTGTCTCTGCCGCCCCCTCTCTCTGTCTCTGCCTCCCCCTCTCTCTGTCTCTGCCTCCCCCTCTCTCTGTCTCTGCCTCCCCCTCTCTCTGTCTCTGCCTCCCCCTCTCTCTGTCTCTGTCTCCCCCTCTCTCTGTCTCTGTCTCCCCCTCTCTCTGTCTCTGCCGCCCCCTCTCTCTGTCTCTGTCTCCCCCTCTCTCTGTCTCTGCCTCCCCCTCTCTCTGTCTCTGCCTCCCCCTCTCTCTGTCTCTGTCTCCCCCTCTCTCTGTCTCTGTCTCCCCCTCTCTCTGTCTCTGCCGCCCCCTCTCTCTGTCTCTCCCTCTCTCTGTCTCTCCCTCTCTCTGTCTCTGTCTTTGTCTCCCACTCCCTCTCTCTGTCTCTGTCTCGCCCTCTCTCTCTGTCGCTCGCTCTGTCTCCCCCCCTCTCTCTCTCTGTTGCTGTCTCTGCCTCTCTCTCTCGCTCTCTCTCTGTCTCTGTCTCCCCCTCTTTCTTTCTCTGTCTCTTTCTCTGTCTCTGTCTCCCCGTCTCTCTCTCTCTGTCTCTGTCTCCCCGTCTCTCTCTCTCTGTCTCTGCCTCCCCCGCTCTCTCTCTCTGTCTCTGCCTCCCCCGCTCTCTCTCTCTGTCTCTGCCTCCCCCGCTCTCTCTCTCTGTCTCTGCCTCCCCCGCTCTCTCTCTCTGTCTCTGCCTCCCCCGCTCTCTCTCTCTGTCTCTGCCTCCCCCGCTCTCTCTCTCTGTCTCTGCCTCCCCCGCTCTCTCTCTCTGTCTCTGCCTCCCCCGCTCTCTCTCTCTGTCTCTGCCTCCCCCGCTCTCTCTCTCTGTCTCTGCCTCCCCCGCTCTCTCTCTCTGTCTCTGCCTCCCCCGCTCTCTCTCTCTGTCTCTGCCTCCCCCGCTCTCTCTCTCTGTCTCTGCCTCCCCCGCTCTCTCTCTCTGTCTCTGCCTCCCCGCTCTCTCTCTCTGTCTCTGCCTCCCCCGCTCTCTCTCTCTGTCTCTGCCTCCCCCGCTCTCTCTCTCTGTCTCTGCCTCCCCCGCTCTCTCTCTCTGTCTCTGCCTCCCCCGCTCTCTCTCTCTGTCTCTGCCTCCCCCGCTCTCTCTCTCTGTCTCTGCCTCCCCCCGCTCTCTCTCTCTGTCTCTGCCTCCCCCGCTCTCTCTCTCTGTCTCTGCCTCCCCCGCTCTCTCTCTCTGTCTCTGCCTCCCCCGCTCTCTCTCTCTGTCTCTGCCTCCCCCGCTCTCTCTCTCTGTCTCTGCCTCCCCCGCTCTCTCTCTCTGTCTCTGCCTCCCCCGCTCTCTCTCTCTGTCTCTGCCTCCCCCGCTCTCTCTCTCTGTCTCTGCCTCCCCCGCTCTCTCTCTCTGTCTCTGCCTCCCCCGCTCTCTCTCTCTGTCTCTGCCTCCCCCGCTCTCTCTCTCTGTCTCTGCCTCCCCCGCTCTCTCTCTCTGTCTCTGCCTCCCCCGCTCTCTCTCTCTGCCTCCCCCGCTCTCTGTCTCTGCCGCCCCCTCTCTCTGTCTCTGCCGCCCCCCTCTCTCTGTCTCTGCCGCCCCCTCTCTCTGTCTCTGCCGCCCCCTCTCTCTGTCTCTGCCGCCCCCTCTCTCTGTCTCTGCCGCCCCCTCTCTCTGTCTCTGCCGCCCCCTCTCTCTGTCTCTGCCCGCCCCCCTCTCTCTGTCTCTGCCGCCCCCTCTCTCTGTCTCTGCCGCCCCCTCTCTCTGTCTCTGCCGCCCCCTCTCTCTGTCTCTGCCGCCCCCTCTCTCTGTCTCTGCCGCCCCCCTCTCTCTGTCTCTGCCGCCCCCTCTCTCTGTCTCTGCCGCCCCCTCTCTCTGTCTCTGCCGCCCCCTCTCTCTGTCTCTGCCGCCCCCTCTCTCTGTCTCTGCCGCCCCCCTCTCTCTGTCTCTGCCTCCCCCTCTCTCTGTCTCTGCCTCCCCCTCTCTCTGTCTCTGCCTCCCCCTCTCTCTGTCTCTGCCTCCCCCTCTCTCTGTCTCTGTCTCCCCCTCTCTCTGTCTCTGTCTCCCCCTCTCTCTGTCTCTCCCTCTCTCTGTCTCTGTCTTTGTCTCCCACTCCCTCTCTCTGTCTCTGTCTCGCCCTCTCTCTCTGTCGCTCGCTCTGTCTCCCCCCCTCTCTCTCTCTGTTGCTGTCTCTGCCTCTCTCTCTCGCTCTCTCTCTGTCTCTGTCTCCCCCTCTTTCTTTCTCTGTCTCTTTCTCTGTCTCTGTCTCCCCGTCTCTCTCTCTCTGTCTCTGTCTCCCCGTCTCTCTCTCTCTGTCTCTGTCTCCCCGTCTCTCTCTCTCTGTCTCTGTCTCCCCGTCTCTCTCTCTCTGTCTCTGTCTCCCCGTCTCTCTCTCTCTGTCTCTGTCTCCCCGTCTCTCTCTCTCTGTCTCTGTCTCCCCGTCTCTCTCTCTCTGTCTCTGTCTCCCACTTTCTCTCTCCCTGTCGCTGTCCCTGTCTCCCACTTTCTCTCTCCCTGTCGCTGTCCCTGTCTCCCACTTTCTCTCTCCCTGTCGCTCTCTCTGTCTCCCCATCTCTCTCTCCCTGTCGCTCTCTCTGTCTCCCCATCTCTCTCTCTCTGTCGCTCTCTCTGTCTCCCCATCTCTCTCTCTCTGTCGCTCTCTCTGTCTCCCCATCTCTCTCTCTCTGTCTCTGTCTCCCCATCTCTCTCTCTCTGTCTCTGCCTCCCCCGCTCTCTCTCTCTGTCTCTGCCTCCCCCGCTCTCTCTCTCTGTCTCTGCCTCCCCCGCTCTCTCTCTCTGTCTCTGCCTCCCCCGCTCTCTCTCTCTGTCTCTGCCTCCCCCGCTCTCTCTCTCTGTCTCTGCCTCCCCCGCTCTCTCTCTCTGTCTCTGCCTCCCCCGCTCTCTCTCTCTGTCTCTGCCTCCCCCGCTCTCTCTCTCTGTCTCTGCCTCCCCCGCTCTCTCTCTCTGTCTCTGCCTCCCCCGCTCTCTCTCTCTGTCTCTGCCTCCCCCGCTCTCTCTCTCTGTCTCTGCCTCCCCCGCTCTCTCTCTCTGTCTCTGCCTCCCCCGCTCTCTCTCTCTGTCTCTGCCTCCCCCGCTCTCTCTCTCTGTCTCTGCCTCCCCCGCTCTCTCTCTCTCTGTCTCTGCCTCCCCCGCTCTCTCTCTCTCTGTCTCTGCCTCCCCCGCTCTCTCTCTCTCTGTCTCTGCCTCCCCCGCTCTCTCTCTCTCTGTCTCTGCCTCCCCCGCTCTCTCTCTCTCTGTCTCTGCCTCCCCCGCTCTCTCTCTCTCTGTCTCTGCCTCCCCCGCTCTCTCTCTCTCTGTCTCTGCCTCCCCCGCTCTCTCTCTCTCTGTCTCTGCCTCCCCCGCTCTCTCTCTCTCTGTCTCTGCCTCCCCCGCTCTCTCTCTCTGTCTCTGCCTCCCCCGCTCTCTCTCTCTGTCTCTGCCTCCCCCGCTCTCTCTCTCTGTCTCTGCCGCCCCCCTCTCTCTGTCTCTGCCGCCCCCCTCTCTCTGTCTCTGCCGCCCCCTCTCTCTGTCTCTGCCGCCCCCCTCTCTCTGTCTCTGCCGCCCCCTCTCTCTGTCTCTGCCGCCCCCCTCTCTCTGTCTCTGCCGCCCCCTCTCTCTGTCTCTGCCGCCCCCTCTCTCTGTCTCTGCCGCCCCCTCTCTCTGTCTCTGCCGCCCCCTCTCTCTGTCTCTGCCGCCCCCTCTCTCTGTCTCTGCCGCCCCCTCTCTCTGTCTCTGCCGCCCCCTCTCTCTGTCTCTGCCGCCCCCTCTCTCTGTCTCTGCCGCCCCCTCTCTCTGTCTCTGCCGCCCCCTCTCTCTGTCTCTGCCGCCCCCCCCCTCTCTCTGTCTCTGCCGCCCCCTCTCTCTGTCTCTGCCGCCCCCTCTCTCTGTCTCTGCCGCCCCCTCTCTCTGTCTCTGCCGCCCCCTCTCTCTGTCTCTGCCGCCCCCTCTCTCTGTCTCTGCCGCCCCCTCTCTCTGTCTCTGCCGCCCCCTCTCTCTGTCTCTGCCGCCCCCTCTCTCTGTCTCTGCCGCCCCCTCTCTCTGTCTCTGCCGCCCCCTCTCTCTGTCTCTGCCGCCCCCCTCTCTCTGTCTCTGCCGCCCCCTCTCTCTGTCTCTGCCGCCCCCCTCTCTCTGTCTCTGCCGCCCCCTCTCTCTGTCTCTGCCGCCCCCTCTCTCTGTCTCTGCCGCCCCCCTCTCTCTGTCTCTGCCGCCCCCCTCTCTCTGTCTCTGCCGCCCCCTCTCTCTGTCTCTGCCGCCCCCTCTCTCTGTCTCTGCCGCCCCCTCTCTCTGTCTCTGCCGCCCCCTCTCTCTGTCTCTGCCGCCCCCTCTCTCTGTCTCTGCCGCCCCCTCTCTCTGTCTCTGCCGCCCCCTCTCTCTGTCTCTGCCGCCCCCCTCTCTCTGTCTCTGCCGCCCCCTCTCTCTGTCTCTGCCGCCCCCCTCTCTCTGTCTCTGCCGCCCCCTCTCTCTGTCTCTGCCGCCCCCTCTCTCTGTCTCTGCCGCCCCCTCTCTCTGTCTCTGCCGCCCCCTCTCTCTGTCTCTGCCGCCCCCTCTCTCTGTCTCTGCCGCCCCCTCTCTCTGTCTCTGCCGCCCCCTCTCTCTGTCTCTGCCGCCCCCTCTCTCTGTCTCTGCCGCCCCCCTCTCTCTGTCTCTGCCGCCCCCCTCTCTCTGTCTCTGCCGCCCCCTCTCTCTGTCTCTGCCGCCCCCTCTCTCTGTCTCTGCCGCCCCCTCTCTCTGTCTCTGCCGCCCCCCTCTCTCTGTCTCTGCCGCCCCCTCTCTCTGTCTCTGCCGCCCCCTCTCTCTGTCTCTGCCGCCCCCTCTCTCTGTCTCTGCCGCCCCCTCTCTCTGTCTCTGCCGCCCCCCTCTCTCTGTCTCTGCCGCCCCCTCTCTCTGTCTCTGCCGCCCCCTCTCTCTGTCTCTGCCGCCCCCTCTCTCTGTCTCTGCCGCCCCCTCTCTCTGTCTCTGCCGCCCCCTCTCTCTGTCTCTGCCGCCCCCTCTCTCTGTCTCTGCCGCCCCCTCTCTCTGTCTCTGCCGCCCCCTCTCTCTGTCTCTGCCGCCCCCTCTCTCTGTCTCTGCCTCCTCCTCTCTCTGTCTCTGCCTCCTCCTCTCTCTGTCTCTGCCTCCCCCTCTCTCTGTCTCTGCCTCCCCCTCTCTCTGTCTCTGCCTCCCCCTCTCTCTGTCTCTCCCTCTCTCTGTCTCTCCCTCTCTCTGTCTCTGTCTTTGTCTCCCACTCCCTCTCTCTGTCTCTGTCTCGCCCTCTCTCTCTGTCGCTCGCTCTGTCTCCCCCCCTCTCTCTCTCTGTTGCTGTCTCTGCCTCTCTCTCTCGCTCTCTCTCTGTCTCTGTCTCCCCCTCTTTCTTTCTCTGTCTCTTTCTCTGTCTCTGTCTCCCCGTCTCTCTCTCTCTGTCTCTGTCTCCCCGTCTCTCTCTCTCTGTCTCTGTCTCCCACTTTCTCCCTCCCTGTCGCTGTCCCTGTCTCCCACTTTCTCTCTCCCTGTCGCTCTCTCTGTCTCCCCATCTCTCTCTCTCTGTCGCTGTCTCTGCCTCCCCCGCTCTCTCTGTCGCTGTCTCTGCCTCCCCCGCTCTCTCTCTCTGTCTCTGCCTCCCCCGCTCTCTCTCTCTGTCTCTGCCTCCCCCGCTCTCTCTCTCTGTCTCTGCCTCCCCCGCTCTCTCTCTCTGTCTCTGCCTCCCCCGCTCTCTCTCTCTGTCTCTGCCTCCCCCGCTCTCTCTCTCTGTCTCTGCCTCCCCCGCTCTCTCTCTCTGTCTCTGCCTCCCCCGCTCTCTCTCTCTGTCTCTGCCTCCCCCGCTCTCTCTCTCTGTCTCTGCCTCCCCCGCTCTCTCTCTCTGTCTCTGCCTCCCCCGCTCTCTCTCTCTGTCTCTGCCTCCCCCGCTCTCTCTCTCTGTCTCTGCCTCCCCCGCTCTCTCTCTCTGTCTCTGCCTCCCCCCGCTCTCTCTCTCTGTCTCTGCCTCCCCCGCTCTCTCTCTCTGTCTCTGCCTCCCCGCTCTCTCTCTCTGTCTCTGCCTCCCCCGCTCTCTCTCTCTGTCTCTGCCTCCCCCGCTCTCTCTCTCTGTCTCTGCCTCCCCCGCTCTCTCTCTCTGTCTCTGCCTCCCCCGCTCTCTCTCTCTGTCTCTGCCTCCCCCGCTCTCTCTCTCTGTCTCTGCCTCCCCCGCTCTCTCTCTCTGTCTCTGCCTCCCCCGCTCTCTCTCTCTGTCTCTGCCTCCCCCGCTCTCTCTCTCTGTCTCTGCCTCCCCCGTCTCTCTCTCTCTGTCTCCGCCTCTCTCTATCTCTCTGCCTCCAATCACCCTCTCTCTCTCTCTCTGTCTCCAATCCCCCCTCTCTCTCTCTCTGTCTCCAATCCCCCTCTCTCTCTCTCTCTGTCTCCGTCTCCCCCTCTCTCTCTCTCTCTGTCTCTGTCTCCCCCTCTCTCTCTCTCTCTGTCTCTGTCTCCCCCTCTCTCTCTCTCTCTGTCTCTGTCTCCCCCCTCTCTCTCTCTCTCTGTCTCTGTCTCCCCCTCTCTCTCTGTATCTGTCTCCCCCTCTCTCTCTCTCTCTGTCTCTGTCTCCCCCTCTCTCTCTCTCTCTGTCTCTGTCTCACCCCTCTCTCTCTCTGTCTCTTTCTCTCCCCCTCTTTCTGTCTCTGTCTCCCCCTCTCTCTGTCTCTGTCTCCCCCTCTCTCTCTGTCTCATCTTTGTCTCCCACACTCTCTCTCTGTCTCCCCCTCTCTCTGTCTCTCTCTCTCTGTCTCTCTTTCTGTCTCTCTCTCTGTCTCTGTCACCCCCCCCTCTCTCTGTCTCTCTCTCTATATCCTTCCCACTCTCTGTTTTTCTCTCTGTCTCCCTCCCTCTCTATCTCTCTCTCTGTCTCCCTCCCTCTCTGTCTCCCTCCCACTCTTTGTCTCCCTCCCTCTCTCTGTCTCCCACCCTCTCTCTGTCTCCCTCCCTCTCTCTGTCTCCCTCCCTCTCTCTGTCTCCACCCCCTCTCTCTGTCTCCACCCCCTCTCTCTGTCTCCACCCCCTCTCTCTGTCTCCACCCCCTCTCTCTGTCTCCACCCCCTCTCGCTGCCTCCACCCCCTCTCGCTGCCTCCACCCCCTCTCGCTGTCTCCACCCCCTCTCTCTGTCTCCACCCCCTCTCTCTGTCTCCACCCCCTCTCTCTGTCTCCACCCCCTCTCTCTGTCTCCCTCCTTCTCTCTCTCTCCCCCCGCTCTCTGTCTCTCTCCCCCCGCTCTCTGTCTCTCTCCCCCCGCTCTCTGTCTCTCTCCCCCCGCTCTCTGTCTCTCTCCCCCCGCTCTCTGTCTCTCTCTCTCTGCCTCTCTCCCTCTCTCTGCCTCCCTCCCTCTCTCTGCCTCCCTCCCTCTCTCTGCCTCCCTCCCTCTCTCTGCCTCCCTCCCTCTCTCTGCCTCCCTCCCTCTCTCTGCCTCCCTCCCTCTCTCTGCCTCCCTCCCTCTCTCTGCCTCCCTCCCTCTCTCTGCCTCGCTCCCTCTCTCTGCCTCGCTCCCTCTCTCTGCCTCCCTCCCTCTCTCTGCCTCCCTCCCTCTCTCTGCCTCCCTCCCTCTCTCTGCCTCCCTCCCTCTCTCTGCCTCCCTCCCTCTCTCTGCCTCCCTCCCTCTCTCTGCCTCCCTCCCTCTCTCTGCCTCCCTCCCTCTCTCTGCCTCCCTCCCTCTCTCTGCCTCCCTCCCTCTCTCTGCCTCCCTCCCTCTCTCTGCCTCCCTCCCTCTCTCTGTCTCCCTCCCTCTCTCTGTCTCCCTCCCTCTCTCTGTCTCCCTCCCTCTCTCTGTCTCCCTCCCTCTCTCTGTCTCCCTCCCTCTCTCTGTCTCCCTCCCTCTCTCTGTCTCCCTCCCTCTCTCTGTCTCCCTCCCTCTCTCTGTCTCCCTCCCTCTCTCTGTCTCCCTCCCTCTCTCTGTCTCTCTCCCTCTCTCTGTCTCTCTCCCTCTCTCTGTCTCTCTCTCAGTGTCTCTGTCTCCACTCCTCTCTCTGTCTCTCTCTCTCTCTGTCTCCCCCGCTCTCTCTCTCTGTCTCTGTCTCTCTCTCTGTCACTGTCTCCTCCCCCCCTCTCTCTCTGTCTCTGCCTCCCTCTCTCTCTGTCTCTGCCTCCCCCTCTCTCTCTGTCTCTGCCTCCCCCTCTCTCTCTGTCTCTGCCTCCCCTCTCTCTCTGTCTCTGCCTCCCCCTCTCTCTCTGTCTCTGCCTCCCCCTCTCTCTCTGTCTCTGCCTCACCCCCTCTCTCTCTGTCTCTGCCTCCCCCTCTCTCTCTGTCTCTGCCTCACCCCCTCTCTCTCTGTCTCTGCCTCACCCCCTCCCTCTCTCTGTCTCTGCCTCCCCCTCTCTCTCTGTCTCTGCCTCCCCCTCTCTCTCTGTCTCTGCCTCCCCCTCTCTCTCTGTCTCTGCCTCCCCCCCTCTCTCTCTGTCTCTGCCTCACCCCCTCTCTCTCTCTGTCTCTGCCTCACCCCCTCTCTCTCTCTCTGTGTCTGCCTCTCCCCATCTCACTCTCTGTCTCAGCCTCCCCCCTCTCTCTCTGTCTCTGCCTCCCCCTCTCGCTCTGTCTCTGCCTCCCCACCTCTCTCGCTCTGTCTCTGCCTCCCCACCTCTCTCGCTCTGTCTCTGCCTCCCCACCTCTCTCGCTCTGTCTCTGCCTCCCCACCTCTCTCGCTCTGTCTCTGCCTCCCCACCTCTCTCGCTCTGTCTCTGCCTCCCCACCTCTCTCGCTCTGTCTCTGCCTCCCCACCTCTCTCGCTCTGTCTCTGCCTCCCCACCTCTCTCGCTCTGTCTCTGCCTCCCCGCCCCTCTCTCGCTCTGTCTCTGCCTCCCCGCCCCTCTCTCGCTCTGTCTCTGCCTCCCCGCCCCTCTCTCTCTCTGTCTCTGACTACCCCCCTCTCTCTCTCTGTCTCTGTCTGTCCCCCTCTCTCTCTCTGTCTCTGTCTGTCCCCCTCTCTCTCTCTGTCTCTGTCTGTCCCCCTCTCTCTCTCTCCCTCTGTCTGTCCCCCTCTCTCTCTCTCCCTCTGTCTGTCCCTCTCTCTCTCTCCCTCTGTCTGTCCCCCTCTCTCTGTCTCTGTCTGTCCCCCTCTCTCTGTCTCTGTCTGTCCCCCTCTCTCTGTCTCTGTCTGTCCCCCTCTCTCTGTCTCTGTCTGTCCCCCTCTCTCTGTCTCTGTCTGTCCCCCTCTCTCTGTCTCTGTCTGTCCCCCTCTCTCTGTCTCTGTCTGTCCCCCTCTCTCTGTCTCTGTCTGTCCCCCTCTCTCTGTCTCTGTCTGTCCCCCTCTCTCTGTCTCTGTCTGTCCCCCTCTCTCTGTCTCTGTCTGTCCCCCTCTCTCTGTCTCTGTCTGTCCCCCTCTCTCTGTCTCTGTCTGTCCCCCTCTCTCTGTCTCTGTCTGTCCCCCTCTCTCTGTCTCTGTCTGTCCCCCTCTCTCTGTCTCTGTCTGTCCCCCTCTCTCTGTCTCTGTCTGTCCCCCTCTCTCTGTCTCTGCCGCCCCCTCTCTCTGTCTCTGCCGCCCCCTCTCTCTGTCTCTGCCGCCCCCTCTCTCTGTCTCTGCCGCCCCCTCTCTCTGTCTCTGCCGCCCCCTCTCTCTGTCTCTGCCTCCCCCTCTCTCTGTCTCTGCCTCCCCCTCTCTCTGTCTCTGTCTCCCCCTCTCTCTGTCTCTCCCTCTCTCTGTCTCTGTCTTTGTCTCCCACTCCCTCTCTCTGTCTCTGTCTCGCCCTCTCTCTCTGTCGCTCGCTCTGTCTCCCCCCCTCTCTCTCTCTGTTGCTGTCTCTGCCTCTCTCTCTCGCTCTCTCTCTGTCTCTGTCTCCCCCTCTTTCTTTCTCTGTCTCTTTCTCTGTCTCTGTCTCCCCGTCTCTCTCTCTCTGTCTCTGTCTCCCACTTTCTCTCTCCCTGTCGCTGTCCCTGTCTCCCACTTTCTCTCTCCCTGTCGCTCTCTCTGTCTCCCCATCTCTCTCTCTCTGTCGCTCTCTCTGTCTCCCCATCTCTCTCTCTCTGTCTCTGCCTCCCCCGCTCTCTCTCTCTGTCTCTGCCTCCCCCGCTCTCTCTCTCTGTCTCTGCCTCCCCCGCTCTCTCTCTCTGTCTCTGCCTCCCCCGCTCTCTCTCTCTGTCTCTGCCTCCCCCGCTCTCTCTCTCTGTCTCTGCCTCCCCCGCTCTCTCTCTCTGTCTCTGCCTCCCCCGCTCTCTCTCTCTGTCTCTGCCTCCCCCGCTCTCTCTCTCTGTCTCTGCCTCCCCCGCTCTCTCTCTCTGTCTCTGCCTCCCCCGCTCTCTCTCTCTGTCTCTGCCTCCCCCGCTCTCTCTCTCTGTCTCTGCCTCCCCCGCTCTCTCTCTCTGTCTCTGCCTCCCCCGCTCTCTCTCTCTGTCTCTGCCTCCCCCGCTCTCTCTCTCTGTCTCTGCCTCCCCCGCTCTCTCTCTCTGTCTCTGCCTCCCCCGCTCTCTCTCTCTGTCTCTGCCTCCCCCGCTCTCTCTCTCTGTCTCTGCCTCCCCCGCTCTCTCTCTCTGTCTCTGCCTCCCCCGCTCTCTCTCTCTGTCTCTGCCTCCCCCGCTCTCTCTCTCTGTCTCTGCCTCCCCCGCTCTCTCTCTCTGTCTCTGCCTCCCCCGCTCTCTCTCTCTGTCTCTGCCTCCCCCGCTCTCTCTCTCTGTCTCTGCCTCCCCCGCTCTCTCTCTCTGTCTCTGCCTCCCCCGCTCTCTCTCTCTGTCTCTGCCTCCCCCGCTCTCTCTCTCTGTCTCTGCCGCCCCCCTCTCTCTGTCTCTGCCGCCCCCTCTCTCTGTCTCTGCCGCCCCCTCTCTCTGTCTCTGCCGCCCCCCTCTCTCTGTCTCTGCCGCCCCCTCTCTCTGTCTCTGCCGCCCCCTCTCTCTGTCTCTGCCGCCCCCTCTCTCTGTCTCTGCCGCCCCCTCTCTCTGTCTCTGCCTCCCCCTCTCTCTGTCTCTGCCTCCCCCTCTCTCTGTCTCTGCCTCCCCCTCTCTCTGTCTCTGCCTCCCCCTCTCTCTGTCTCTGTCTCCCCCTCTCTCTGTCTCTGTCTCCCCCTCTCTCTGTCTCTGCCGCCCCCTCTCTCTGTCTCTGTCTCCCCCTCTCTCTGTCTCTGCCTCCCCCTCTCTCTGTCTCTGCCTCCCCCTCTCTCTGTCTCTGTCTCCCCCTCTCTCTGTCTCTGTCTCCCCCTCTCTCTGTCTCTGCCGCCCCCTCTCTCTGTCTCTCCCTCTCTCTGTCTCTCCCTCTCTCTGTCTCTGTCTTTGTCTCCCACTCCCTCTCTCTGTCTCTGTCTCGCCCTCTCTCTCTGTCGCTCGCTCTGTCTCCCCCCCTCTCTCTCTCTGTTGCTGTCTCTGCCTCTCTCTCTCGCTCTCTCTCTGTCTCTGTCTCCCCCTCTTTCTTTCTCTGTCTCTTTCTCTGTCTCTGTCTCCCCGTCTCTCTCTCTCTGTCTCTGTCTCCCCGTCTCTCTCTCTCTGTCTCTGCCTCCCCCGCTCTCTCTCTCTGTCTCTGCCTCCCCCGCTCTCTCTCTCTGTCTCTGCCTCCCCCGCTCTCTCTCTCTGTCTCTGCCTCCCCCGCTCTCTCTCTCTGTCTCTGCCTCCCCCGCTCTCTCTCTCTGTCTCTGCCTCCCCCGCTCTCTCTCTCTGTCTCTGCCTCCCCCGCTCTCTCTCTCTGTCTCTGCCTCCCCCGCTCTCTCTCTCTGTCTCTGCCTCCCCCGCTCTCTCTCTCTGTCTCTGCCTCCCCCGCTCTCTCTCTCTGTCTCTGCCTCCCCCGCTCTCTCTCTCTGTCTCTGCCTCCCCCGCTCTCTCTCTCTGTCTCTGCCTCCCCCGCTCTCTCTCTCTGTCTCTGCCTCCCCCGCTCTCTCTCTCTGTCTCTGCCTCCCCCGCTCTCTCTCTCTGTCTCTGCCTCCCCCGCTCTCTCTCTCTGTCTCTGCCTCCCCCGCTCTCTCTCTCTGTCTCTGCCTCCCCCGCTCTCTCTCTCTGTCTCTGCCTCCCCCGCTCTCTCTCTCTGTCTCTGCCTCCCCCGCTCTCTCTCTCTGTCTCTGCCTCCCCCGCTCTCTCTCTCTGTCTCTGCCTCCCCCGCTCTCTCTCTCTGTCTCTGCCTCCCCCGCTCTCTCTCTCTGTCTCTGCCTCCCCCGCTCTCTCTCTCTGTCTCTGCCTCCCCCGCTCTCTCTCTCTGTCTCTGCCTCCCCCGCTCTCTCTCTCTGTCTCTGCCTCCCCCGCTCTCTCTCTCTGTCTCTGCCTCCCCCGCTCTCTCTCTCTGTCTCTGCCTCCCCCGCTCTCTCTCTCTGTCTCTGCCTCCCCCGCTCTCTCTCTCTGTCTCTGCCTCCCCCGCTCTCTCTCTCTGTCTCTGCCTCCCCCGCTCTCTCTCTCTGTCTCTGCCTCCCCCGCTCTCTCTCTCTGCCTCCCCCGCTCTCTGTCTCTGCCGCCCCCTCTCTCTGTCTCTGCCGCCCCCCTCTCTCTGTCTCTGCCGCCCCCTCTCTCTGTCTCTGCCGCCCCCTCTCTCTGTCTCTGCCGCCCCCTCTCTCTGTCTCTGCCGCCCCCTCTCTCTGTCTCTGCCGCCCCCTCTCTCTGTCTCTGCCGCCCCCTCTCTCTGTCTCTGCCGCCCCCTCTCTCTGTCTCTGCCGCCCCCTCTCTCTGTCTCTGCCGCCCCCTCTCTCTGTCTCTGCCGCCCCCTCTCTCTGTCTCTGCCGCCCCCTCTCTCTGTCTCTGCCGCCCCCTCTCTCTGTCTCTGCCGCCCCCTCTCTCTGTCTCTGCCGCCCCCTCTCTCTGTCTCTGCCGCCCCCTCTCTCTGTCTCTGCCGCCCCCTCTCTCTGTCTCTGCCTCCCCCTCTCTCTGTCTCTGCCTCCCCCTCTCTCTGTCTCTGCCTCCCCCTCTCTCTGTCTCTGCCTCCCCCTCTCTCTGTCTCTGTCTCCCCCTCTCTCTGTCTCTGTCTCCCCCTCTCTCTGTCTCTCCCTCTCTCTGTCTCTGTCTTTGTCTCCCACTCCCTCTCTCTGTCTCTGTCTCGCCCTCTCTCTCTGTCGCTCGCTCTGTCTCCCCCCCTCTCTCTCTCTGTTGCTGTCTCTGCCTCTCTCTCTCGCTCTCTCTCTGTCTCTGTCTCCCCCTCTTTCTTTCTCTGTCTCTTTCTCTGTCTCTGTCTCCCCGTCTCTCTCTCTCTGTCTCTGTCTCCCCGTCTCTCTCTCTCTGTCTCTGTCTCCCCGTCTCTCTCTCTCTGTCTCTGTCTCCCCGTCTCTCTCTCTCTGTCTCTGTCTCCCCGTCTCTCTCTCTCTGTCTCTGTCTCCCCGTCTCTCTCTCTCTGTCTCTGTCTCCCCGTCTCTCTCTCTCTGTCTCTGTCTCCCCGTCTCTCTCTCTCTGTCTCTGTCTCCCACTTTCTCTCTCCCTGTCGCTGTCCCTGTCTCCCACTTTCTCTCTCCCTGTCGCTGTCCCTGTCTCCCACTTTCTCTCTCCCTGTCGCTCTCTCTGTCTCCCCATCTCTCTCTCCCTGTCGCTCTCTCTGTCTCCCCATCTCTCTCTCTCTGTCGCTCTCTCTGTCTCCCCATCTCTCTCTCTCTGTCGCTCTCTCTGTCTCCCCATCTCTCTCTCTCTGTCTCTGTCTCCCCATCTCTCTCTCTCTGTCTCTGCCTCCCCCGCTCTCTCTCTCTGTCTCTGCCTCCCCCGCTCTCTCTCTCTGTCTCTGCCTCCCCCGCTCTCTCTCTCTGTCTCTGCCTCCCCCGCTCTCTCTCTCTGTCTCTGCCTCCCCCGCTCTCTCTCTCTGTCTCTGCCTCCCCCGCTCTCTCTCTCTGTCTCTGCCTCCCCCGCTCTCTCTCTCTGTCTCTGCCTCCCCCGCTCTCTCTCTCTGTCTCTGCCTCCCCCGCTCTCTCTCTCTGTCTCTGCCTCCCCCGCTCTCTCTCTCTGTCTCTGCCTCCCCCGCTCTCTCTCTCTGTCTCTGCCTCCCCCGCTCTCTCTCTCTGTCTCTGCCTCCCCCGCTCTCTCTCTCTGTCTCTGCCTCCCCCGCTCTCTCTCTCTGTCTCTGCCTCCCCCGCTCTCTCTCTCTCTGTCTCTGCCTCCCCCGCTCTCTCTCTCTCTGTCTCTGCCTCCCCCGCTCTCTCTCTCTCTGTCTCTGCCTCCCCCGCTCTCTCTCTCTCTGTCTCTGCCTCCCCCGCTCTCTCTCTCTCTGTCTCTGCCTCCCCCGCTCTCTCTCTCTCTGTCTCTGCCTCCCCCGCTCTCTCTCTCTCTGTCTCTGCCTCCCCCGCTCTCTCTCTCTCTGTCTCTGCCTCCCCCGCTCTCTCTCTCTGTCTCTGCCTCCCCCGCTCTCTCTCTCTGTCTCTGCCTCCCCCGCTCTCTCTCTCTGTCTCTGCCGCCCCCTCTCTCTGTCTCTGCCGCCCCCTCTCTCTGTCTCTGCCGCCCCCTCTCTCTGTCTCTGCCGCCCCCTCTCTCTGTCTCTGCCGCCCCCTCTCTCTGTCTCTGCCGCCCCCTCTCTCTGTCTCTGCCGCCCCCTCTCTCTGTCTCTGCCGCCCCCTCTCTCTGTCTCTGCCGCCCCCCTCTCTCTGTCTCTGCCGCCCCCTCTCTCTGTCTCTGCCGCCCCCTCTCTCTGTCTCTGCCGCCCCCTCTCTCTGTCTCTGCCGCCCCCTCTCTCTGTCTCTGCCGCCCCCTCTCTCTGTCTCTGCCGCCCCCTCTCTCTGTCTCTGCCGCCCCCTCTCTCTGTCTCTGCCGCCCCCTCTCTCTGTCTCTGCCGCCCCCTCTCTCTGTCTCTGCCGCCCCCTCTCTCTGTCTCTGCCGCCCCCCTCTCTCTGTCTCTGCCGCCCCCCTCTCTCTGTCTCTGCCGCCCCCTCTCTCTGTCTCTGCCGCCCCCTCTCTCTGTCTCTGCCGCCCCCTCTCTCTGTCTCTGCCGCCCCCTCTCTCTGTCTCTGCCGCCCCCTCTCTCTGTCTCTGCCGCCCCCTCTCTCTGTCTCTGCCGCCCCCTCTCTCTGTCTCTGCCGCCCCCTCTCTCTGTCTCTGCCGCCCCCTCTCTCTGTCTCTGCCGCCCCCTCTCTCTGTCTCTGCCGCCCCCTCTCTCTGTCTCTGCCGCCCCCTCTCTCTGTCTCTGCCGCCCCCCTCTCTCTGTCTCTGCCGCCCCCTCTCTCTGTCTCTGCCGCCCCCTCTCTCTGTCTCTGCCGCCCCCTCTCTCTGTCTCTGCCGCCCCCTCTCTCTGTCTCTGCCGCCCCCTCTCTCTGTCTCTGCCGCCCCCTCTCTCTGTCTCTGCCGCCCCCTCTCTCTGTCTCTGCCGCCCCCTCTCTCTGTCTCTGCCGCCCCCTCTCTCTGTCTCTGCCGCCCCCTCTCTCTGTCTCTGCCGCCCCCTCTCTCTGTCTCTGCCGCCCCCTCTCTCTGTCTCTGCCGCCCCCTCTCTCTGTCTCTGCCGCCCCTCTCTCTGTCTCTGCCGCCCCCTCTCTCTGTCTCTGCCGCCCCCTCTCTCTGTCTCTGCCGCCCCCTCTCTCTGTCTCTGCCGCCCCCTCTCTCTGTCTCTGCCGCCCCCTCTCTCTGTCTCTGCCGCCCCCTCTCTCTGTCTCTGCCGCCCCCTCTCTCTGTCTCTGCCGCCCCCTCTCTCTGTCTCTGCCGCCCCCTCTCTCTGTCTCTGCCGCCCCCTCTCTCTGTCTCTGCCGCCCCCTCTCTCTGTCTCTGCCGCCCCCTCTCTCTGTCTCTGCCGCCCCCTCTCTCTGTCTCTGCCGCCCCCTCTCTCTGTCTCTGCCGCCCCCTCTCTCTGTCTCTGCCGCCCCCTCTCTCTGTCTCTGCCGCCCCCTCTCTCTGTCTCTGCCGCCCCCTCTCTCTGTCTCTGCCGCCCCCTCTCTCTGTCTCTGCCGCCCCCTCTCTCTGTCTCTGCCGCCCCCTCTCTCTGTCTCTGCCGCCCCCTCTCTCTGTCTCTGCCGCCCCCTCTCTCTGTCTCTGCCGCCCCCTCTCTCTGTCTCTGCCTCCTCCTCTCTCTGTCTCTGCCTCCTCCTCTCTCTGTCTCTGCCTCCCCCTCTCTCTGTCTCTGCCTCCCCCTCTCTCTGTCTCTGCCTCCCCCTCTCTCTGTCTCTCCCTCTCTCTGTCTCTCCCTCTCTCTGTCTCTGTCTTTGTCTCCCACTCCCTCTCTCTGTCTCTGTCTCGCCCTCTCTCTCTGTCGCTCGCTCTGTCTCCCCCCCTCTCTCTCTCTGTTGCTGTCTCTGCCTCTCTCTCTCGCTCTCTCTCTGTCTCTGTCTCCCCCTCTTTCTTTCTCTGTCTCTTTCTCTGTCTCTGTCTCCCCGTCTCTCTCTCTCTGTCTCTGTCTCCCCGTCTCTCTCTCTCTGTCTCTGTCTCCCACTTTCTCCCTCCCTGTCGCTGTCCCTGTCTCCCACTTTCTCTCTCCCTGTCGCTCTCTCTGTCTCCCCATCTCTCTCTCTCTGTCGCTGTCTCTGCCTCCCCCGCTCTCTCTGTCGCTGTCTCTGCCTCCCCCGCTCTCTCTCTCTGTCTCTGCCTCCCCCGCTCTCTCTCTCTGTCTCTGCCTCCCCCGCTCTCTCTCTCTGTCTCTGCCTCCCCCGCTCTCTCTCTCTGTCTCTGCCTCCCCCGCTCTCTCTCTCTGTCTCTGCCTCCCCCGCTCTCTCTCTCTGTCTCTGCCTCCCCCGCTCTCTCTCTCTGTCTCTGCCTCCCCCGCTCTCTCTCTCTGTCTCTGCCTCCCCCGCTCTCTCTCTCTGTCTCTGCCTCCCCCGCTCTCTCTCTCTGTCTCTGCCTCCCCCGCTCTCTCTCTCTGTCTCTGCCTCCCCCGCTCTCTCTCTCTGTCTCTGCCTCCCCCGCTCTCTCTCTCTGTCTCTGCCTCCCCCGCTCTCTCTCTCTGTCTCTGCCTCCCCCGCTCTCTCTCTCTGTCTCTGCCTCCCCCGCTCTCTCTCTCTGTCTCTGCCTCCCCCGCTCTCTCTCTCTGTCTCTGCCTCCCCCGCTCTCTCTCTCTGTCTCTGCCTCCCCCGCTCTCTCTCTCTGTCTCTGCCTCCCCCGCTCTCTCTCTCTGTCTCTGCCTCCCCCGCTCTCTCTCTCTGTCTCTGCCTCCCCCGCTCTCTCTCTCTGTCTCTGCCTCCCCCGCTCTCTCTCTCTGTCTCTGCCTCCCCCGCTCTCTCTCTCTGTCTCTGCCTCCCCCGCTCTCTCTCTCTGTCTCTGCCTCCCCCGCTCTCTCTCTCTGTCTCCGCCTCTCTCTCTCTCTCTGTCTCCCCCTCTCTCTCTCTCTCTGTCTCCCCCCCTCTCTCTCTCTCTGTCTCCCCCTCTCTCTCTCTCTCTGTCTCTGTCTCCCCCTCTCTCTCTCTCTCTGTCTCTGTCTCCCCCTCTCTCTCTCTCTCTGTCTCTGTCTCCCCCTCTCTCTCTCTCTCTGTCTCTGTCTCCCCCTCTCTCTCTCTCTCTGTCTCTGTCTCCCCCTCTCTCTCTGTATCTGTCTCCCCCTCTCTCTCTCTCTCTGTCTCTGTCTCCCCCTCTCTCTCTCTCTCTGTCTCTGTCTCACCCCTCTCTCTCTCTGTCTCTTTCTCTCCCCCTCTTTCTGTCTCTGTCTCCCCCTCTCTCTGTCTCTGTCTCCCCCTCTCTCTCTGTCTCATCTTTGTCTCCCACACTCTCTCTCTGTCTCCCCCTCTCTCTGTCTCTCTCTCTCTGTCTCTCTTTCTGTCTCTCTCTCTGTCTCTGTCACCCCCCCTCTCTCTGTCTCTCTCTCTATATCCTTCCCACTCTCTGTTTTTCTCTCTGTCTCCCTCCCTCTCTATCTCTCTCTCTGTCTCCCTCCCTCTCTGTCTCCCTCCCACTCTTTGTCTCCCTCCCTCTCTCTGTCTCCCTCCCTCTCTCTGTCTCCCTCCCTCTCTCTGTCTCCCTCCCTCTCTCTGTCTCCACCCCCTCTCTCTGTCTCCACCCCCTCTCTCTGTCTCCACCCCCTCTCTCTGTCTCCACCCCCTCTCGCTGCCTCCACCCCCTCTCGCTGCCTCCACCCCCTCTCGCTGTCTCCACCCCCTCTCTCTGTCTCCACCCCCTCTCTCTGTCTCCACCCCCTCTCTCTGTCTCCACCCCCTCTCTCTGTCTCCCTCCTTCTCTCTCTCTCTCCCCCCGCTCTCTGTCTCTCTCCCCCCGCTCTCTGTCTCTCTCCCCCCGCTCTCTGTCTCTCTCCCCCCGCTCTCTGTCTCTCTCCCCCCGCTCTCTGTCTCTCTCCCCCCGCTCTCTGTCTCTCTCCCCCCGCTCTCTGTCTCTCTCTCTCTGCCTCCCTCCCTCTCTCTGCCTCCCTCCCTCTCTCTGCCTCCCTCCCTCTCTCTGCCTCCCTCCCTCTCTCTGCCTCCCTCCCTCTCTCTGCCTCCCTCCCTCTCTCTGCCTCCCTCCCTCTCTCTGCCTCCCTCCCTCTCTCTGCCTCGCTCCCTCTCTCTGCCTCGCTCCCTCTCTCTGCCTCCCTCCCTCTCTCTGCCTCCCTCCCTCTCTCTGCCTCCCTCCCTCTCTCTGCCTCCCTCCCTCTCTCTGCCTCCCTCCCTCTCTCTGCCTCCCTCCCTCTCTCTGCCTCCCTCCCTCTCTCTGCCTCCCTCCCTCTCTCTGCCTCCCTCCCTCTCTCTGCCTCCCTCCCTCTCTCTGCCTCCCTCCCTCTCTCTGCCTCCCTCCCTCTCTCTGTCTCCCTCCCTCTCTCTGTCTCCCTCCCTCTCTCTGTCTCCCTCCCTCTCTCTGTCTCCCTCCCTCTCTCTGTCTCCCTCCCTCTCTCTGTCTCCCTCCCTCTCTCTGTCTCCCTCCCTCTCTCTGTCTCCCTCCCTCTCTCTGTCTCCCTCCCTCTCTCTGTCTCCCTCCCTCTCTCTGTCTCCCTCCCTCTCTCTGTCTCTCTCCCTCTCTCTGTCTCTCTCCCTCTCTCTGTCTCTCTCTCAGTGTCTCTGTCTCCACTCCTCTCTCTGTCTCTCTCTCTCTCTGTCTCCCCCGCTCTCTCTCTCTGTCTCTGTCTCTCTCTCTGTCACTGTCTCCTCCCCCCTCTCTCTCTGTCTCTGCCTCCCTCTCTCTCTGTCTCTGCCTCCCCCTCTCTCTCTGTCTCTGCCTCCCCCTCTCTCTCTGTCTCTGCCTCCCCCTCTCTCTCTGTCTCTGCCTCCCCCTCTCTCTCTGTCTCTGCCTCCCCCTCTCTCTCTGTCTCTGCCTCACCCCCTCTCTCTCTGTCTCTGCCTCCCCCTCTCTCTCTGTCTCTGCCTCACCCCCTCTCTCTCTGTCTCTGCCTCACCCCCTCCCTCTCTCTGTCTCTGCCTCCCCCTCTCTCTCTGTCTCTGCCTCCCCCTCTCTCTCTGTCTCTGCCTCCCCCTCTCTCTCTGTCTCTGCCTCCCCCCCCTCTCTCTCTGTCTCTGCCTCACCCCCTCTCTCTCTCTGTCTCTGCCTCACCCCCTCTCTCTCTCTCTGTGTCTGCCTCTCCCCATCTCACTCTCTGTCTCAGCCTCCCCCCTCTCTCTCTGTCTCTGCCTCCCCCTCTCGCTCTGTCTCTGCCTCCCCACCTCTCTCGCTCTGTCTCTGCCTCCCCACCTCTCTCGCTCTGTCTCTGCCTCCCCACCTCTCTCGCTCTGTCTCTGCCTCCCCACCTCTCTCGCTCTGTCTCTGCCTCCCCACCTCTCTCGCTCTGTCTCTGCCTCCCCACCTCTCTCGCTCTGTCTCTGCCTCCCCACCTCTCTCGCTCTGTCTCTGCCTCCCCGCCCCTCTCTCGCTCTGTCTCTGCCTCCCCGCCCCTCTCTCGCTCTGTCTCTGCCTCCCCGCCCCTCTCTCTCTCTGTCTCTGACTACCCCCCCTCTCTCTCTCTGTCTCTGTCTGTCCCCCCTCTCTCTCTCTGTCTCTGTCTGTCCCCCTCTCTCTCTCTGTCTCTGTCTGTCCCCCTCTCTCTCTCTGTCTCTGTCTGTCCCCCTCTCTCTCTCTCCCTCTGTCTGTCCCCCTCTCTCTCTCTCCCTCTGTCTGTCCCCCTCTCTCTGTCTCTGTCTGTCCCCCTCTCTCTGTCTCTGTCTGTCCCCCTCTCTCTGTCTCTGTCTGTCCCCCTCTCTCTGTCTCTGTCTGTCCCCCTCTCTCTGTCTCTGTCTGTCCCCCTCTCTCTGTCTCTGTCTGTCCCCTCTCTCTGTCTCTGTCTGTCCCCCTCTCTCTGTCTCTGTCTGTCCCCCTCTCTCTGTCTCTGTCTGTCCCCCTCTCTCTGTCTCTGTCTGTCCCCCTCTCTCTGTCTCTGTCTGTCCCCCTCTCTCTGTCTCTGTCTGTCCCCCTCTCTCTGTCTCTGTCTGTCCCCCTCTCTCTGTCTCTGTCTGTCCCCCTCTCTCTGTCTCTGTCTGTCCCCCTCTCTCTGTCTCTGTCTGTCCCCCTCTCTCTGTCTCTGTCTGTCCCCCTCTCTCTGTCTCTGTCTGTCCCCCTCTCTCTGTCTCTGCCGCCCCCTCTCTCTGTCTCTGCCGCCCCCCTCTCTCTGTCTCTGCCGCCCCCTCTCTCTGTCTCTGCCGCCCCCTCTCTCTGTCTCTGCCGCCCCCTCTCTCTGTCTCTGCCTCCCCCTCTCTCTGTCTCTGCCTCCCCCTCTCTCTGTCTCTGTCTCCCCCTCTCTCTGTCTCTCCCTCTCTCTGTCTCTGTCTTTGTCTCCCACTCCCTCTCTCTGTCTCTGTCTCGCCCTCTCTCTCTGTCGCTCGCTCTGTCTCCCCCCCTCTCTCTCTCTGTTGCTGTCTCTGCCTCTCTCTCTCGCTCTCTCTCTGTCTCTGTCTCCCCCTCTTTCTTTCTCTGTCTCTTTCTCTGTCTCTGTCTCCCCGTCTCTCTCTCTCTGTCTCTGTCTCCCACTTTCTCTCTCCCTGTCGCTGTCCCTGTCTCCCACTTTCTCTCTCCCTGTCGCTCTCTCTGTCTCCCCATCTCTCTCTCTCTGTCGCTCTCTCTGTCTCCCCATCTCTCTCTCTCTGTCTCTGCCTCCCCCGCTCTCTCTCTCTGTCTCTGCCTCCCCCGCTCTCTCTCTCTGTCTCTGCCTCCCCCGCTCTCTCTCTCTGTCTCTGCCTCCCCCGCTCTCTCTCTCTGTCTCTGCCTCCCCCGCTCTCGTCTCTCGTGGGCTCTGCCTCCCCGCTTCTCTCTCTCTGTCTCTGCCTCCCCCGCTCTCTCTCTCTGTCTCTGCCTCCCCCGCTCTCTCTCTCTGTCTCTGCCTCCCCCGCTCTCTCTCTCTGTCTCTGCCTCCCCCGCTCTCTCTCTCTGTCTCTGCCTCCCCGCTCTCTCTCTCTGTCTCTGCCTCCCCCGCTCTCTCTCCTCTGTCTCTGCCTCCCCCGCTCTCTCTCTCTGTCTCTGCCTCCCCGCTCTCTCTCTCTGTCTCTGCCTCCCCGCTCTCTCTCTCTGTCTCTGCCTCCCCCGCTCTCTCTCTCTGTCTCTGCCTCCCCCGCTCTCTCTCTCTGTCTCTGCCTCCCCCGCTCTCTCTCTCTGTCTCTGCCTCCCCCGCTCTCTCTCTCTCTGTCTCTGCCTCCCCCGCTCTCTCTCTCTGTCTCTGCCTCCCCCGCTCTCTCTCGCTGTCTCTGCCTCCCCCGCTCTCTCTCTCTGTCTCTGCCTCCCCCGCTCTCTCTCTCTGTCTCTGCCTCCCCCGCTCTCTCTCTCTGTCTCTGCCTCCCCCGCTCTCTCTCTCTGTCTCTGCCTCCCCGCTCTCTCTCTCTGTCTCTGCCTCCCCCGCTCTCTCTCTCTGTCTCTGCCTCCCCCGCTCTCTCTCTCTCTGTCTCTGCCTCCCCCGCTCTCTCTCTCTGTCTCTGCCTCCCCCGCTCTCTCTCTCTGTCTCTGCCTCCCCCCGCTCTCTCTCTCTGTCTCTGCCTCCCCCGCTCTCTCTCTCTGTCTCTGCCTCCCCCGCTCTCTCTCTCTGTCTCTGCCTCCCCCGCTCTCTCTCTCAGTCTCTGCCTCCCCCGCTCTCTCTCTCTGTCTCTGCCTCCCCCGCTCTCTCTCTCTGTCTCTGCCTCCCCCGCTCTCTCTCTCTGTCCTTGCCTCCCCCGCTCTCTCTCTCTGTCTCTGCCTCCCCCGCTCTCTCTCTCGTCTCTGCCTCCCCCGCTCTCTCTCTCTGTCTCTGCTCCCCGCTCTCTCTCTCTGTCTCTCCCTCCCCCGCGTCTCTCTCTCTGTCTCTGCCTCCCCCGCTCTCTCTCTCTGTCTCTGCCTCCCCCGCTCTCTCTCTCTGTCTCTGCCTCCCCCGCTCTCTCTCTCTGTCTCTGCTCCCCCGCTCTCTCTCTCTGTCTCTGCCTCCCCCGCTCTCTCTCTCTGTCTCTGCCTCCCCCGCTCTCTCTCTCTGTCTCTGCCTCCCCCCGCTCTCTCTCTGTCTCTGCCTCCCCCGCTCTCTCTCTCTGTCTCTGCCTCCCCCGCTCTCTCTCTCTGTCTCTGCCTCCCCCGCTCTCTCTCTCTGTCTCTGCCTCCCCCGCTCTCTCTCTCTGTCTCTGTCTCCCCCTCTCTCTCTCTCTCTGTCTCTGTCTCCCCCTCTCTCTCTCTCTCTGTCTCTGTCTCACCCCTCTCTCTCTCTGTCTCTTTCTCTCCCCCTCTTTCTGTCTCTGTCTCCCCCTCTCTCTGTCTGTCTCCCCCTCTCTCTCTGTCTCATCTTTGTCTCCCACACTCTCTCTCTGTCTCCCCCTCTCTCTGTCTCTCTCTCTCTGTCTCTCTTTCTGTCTCTCTCTCTGTCTCTGTCTCTGTCTCTGTCTCCCTCCCTCTCTATCTCTCTCTCTGTCTCCCTCCCTCTCTCTGTCTCCCTCCCTCTCGCTGTCTCCACCCCCTCTCGCTGTCTCCACCCCCTCTCGCTGTCTCCACCCCCTCTCGCTGTCTCCACCCCCTCTCGCTGTCTCCACCCCCTCTCGCTGTCTCCACCCCCTCTCTCTGTCTCCACCCCCTCTCTCTGTCTCCACCCCCTCTCTCTGTCTCCACCCCCTCTCTCTGTCTCCCTCCTTCTCTCTCTCTCCCCCCGCTCTCTGTCTCTCTCTCTCTGCCTCCCTCCCTCTGTCTGCCTCCCTCCCTCTCTCTGTCTCCCTCCCTCTCTCTGTCTCCCTCCCTCTCTCTGTCTCCCTCCCTCTCTCTGTCTCCCTCCCTCTCTCTGTCTCCCTCCCTCTCTCTGTCTCCCTCCCTCTCTCTGTCTCCCTCCCTCTCTCTGTCTCCCTCCCTCTCTCTGTCTCCCTCCCTCTCTCTGTCTCCCTCCCTCTCTCTGTCTCCCTCCCTCTCTCTGTCTCCCTCCCTCTCCCTGTCTCCCTCCCTCTCTCTGTCTCCCTCCCTCTCTCTGTCTCCCTCCCTCTCTCTGTCTCCCTCCCTCTCTCTGTCTCTCTCTCAGTGTCTCTGTCTCCACTCCTCTCTCTGTCTCTCTCTCTCTCTGTCTCCCCCGCTCTCTCTCTCTGTCTCTGTCTCTCTCTCTGTCACTGTCTCCTCCCCTCTCTCTCTCTGTCTCTGCCTCCCCCTCTCTCTCTGTCTCTGCCTCCCCCTCTCTCTCTGTCTCTGCCTCCCCTCTCTCTCTCTGTCTCTGCCTCCCCTCTCTCTCTCTGTCTCTGCCTCCCCTCTCTCTCTCTGT